>NW_010972437.1:17951781-18002793 GCF_000737465.1 Haliaeetus leucocephalus | reverse complement strand
TGGGGGTTTTTTCTTTTTTTTTCTTTTTGGGGGGGGGGGATTTTGTTGTTGTTATTATTGTTATACATGATCACAGCCTTCACTTGATGAAATAAGACGCGTTGTCTTATTTGAATTTCTCTAATGTGTGGAGCCTGCTCCTCTTCTGGTCTGGGTAGATATTAACAGGAGAAGAAACGGGAGCACAGAAGATGCTGTCTACCTGCAATACAGTGCCACAGTGTTCTCCAACAGCCTGTGCCAGAAAGCACCGCTCAGCTGTTGGCATGCAAAGCAGTAGCATGCTGCATGCATAAGAGCAGTAAGGGGATCAGAGCATGCTTGTTGCATGTTGAGCTGCCTGAGAATTTAGCTGCCAAACACTGACAAATTTTCTATTAAGCCTGTGGTTTTTTTGAAGTTTACAACTTTACCATATTTATGTAGATTTTTGTTTTTCACATTAATGGTAGAAGTGCCATCTTTGAGAGTAGGGCAATCCTTCTGTCAAATTTTACATTCCTGTTCTAAGCAAAAGCAATACAGTTTTTTAATGGAACTCTTAAGTTGTTTATTTCTTTTTTCACATGGAGAATAAGATGCCTTTTTTCACTTTTACTTGGGAGTGGGACTGTTCTAGCTGAAACTTCAAAGAAAATCATTCTGAAGCAGATGCTGTATCATGGAAAACTTTAGGTTGAGCCATTTCAGTGTGATAGCTTTAAAAGCAATGATAAAGCAGAGTCCTTTCTGAGGGAAAGAAAAAAAAAAAGTTAAATGCTATCTGCATTGCCTACGCTTACAAAACATGAGTTGATGGGGCTTTTTAGGGAACCATGTGCAAATGTTCTTCCCTTCTTTGTGGGAGCAGCACCAAGTTCACCCCAAATCCTACCATTGATTTGTATGGAGGGTCAAGAGTCCTCAACTCTTTTAGGGGTGCTGAGCACATTTAAATAGAGACAACCTTGCTGCTGCCTGCAAATGCAGGAAAGACAAAGGTCTATATTCATCCCTCAGTTCCCAGGAGGTACCAAAGGATGGCATTAGGATGAGAATGCCCAGGTGCTCTCTTCTGACCTCAGCTGTGGCTTGGTGACCTCCAGCAAGTCCTATGAAAGCAATGTGCCTGATCAACCCCCGTCAGCAACCCGGAGCTATACGCAGTCCTGTCATCTCCGCTTGGAAAATTGCTTTGGCTCTGCTTCCTCAGCAACTTTAAAAGCTCCATAGAGACTGTAACGCCAATGGCTCAAGTCAGCAAACCCATGCTGCTCACCCATTCCCAAACACATTGCTCATTTTGAGACAGAAAATGGAATTAAGAGCTTTCCTTTAATATATGTATATATAAAAAAGAAAAATTAAGGAAACAGGTGTTTGAGGCAAGCTGAAGATGTTTTTTGCCTTTTATTGCCTCTGCTTGAATCAAACCATTTAGACTAACATTATTCTTTCCAATATATTTATGAGTATGCTACTGCCGTGACTCATTTATGACACAGGAAGCGTGTGAGGGTCACATGCCTTAGAGCCTGTCACCCATTGGGTCTCTGCCGTCCGACCCAAAGAAAAGGCTAACAGCCATTATTTTCTTTGTCTTTATTCTCATGGAAACAGAAAGTGGATTTGAGGTGAAACATCTGGTTTGTTTTTGGGTAAATGTTATTTATCTCTTCTTTCCCCTTGGCTTTTTAATGTTTTATTCTTTTTTTCTAAACTCTTTCCCCTTTTTGGAATAAGGGCCTTATTTGAAGCCCATTGGATTTTTCCATCGGCTCCAGCAAGACCTTGGATCAGGCCCTAGATACAGATATGGATTTCTTTCCACCCTCCTTTGTATCTGTCCTCTTGTGATCCCCAGTGGAAATGCCTTGTGCATTTGCTGAAGTGTTTGTTGTATCCATGCCTACTGCATTTGAAGGTGTGTTTCCTCTTTTATTCTTAATATGTTACATTCATCCCAACAACATCCTCGGTATTATACAAACATTTGGGGGAGCAGGGAAGAGAGGTAAAGTCTTCTCCCCAGTAGACAAAGATCACGGTGGATTGACAGAAAAGAGCTAAGACACTGATTCTAACACATTGCAACAATGCCAGGGACGTGTTAGTTGCATGCAGAAATTTTATTAAAATCTCTACCAGACCATTAAGAGCTCAAAGTATTTGAGAAATTCTCTCTTCCAAACTTGCATGTCATCTACCACTTGAACAAGTTCCCAAAGGATGTGCTCATGGTGCAAGTGACCAGGACACCAGCATTACAGACTGAACTTCTTCCTTCCTAAACAGCAGGCTTTGGACAGAAGTTTTAGGGTTTAATACCAGCACCACTGGCTGACAGTCTCTGGCATACGATGTGCCTAAAAACCTAGGACTGAAGAAAT
Organism: Haliaeetus leucocephalus; assembly: GCF_000737465.1. NCBI lineage: Eukaryota > Metazoa > Chordata > Aves > Accipitriformes > Accipitridae > Haliaeetus > Haliaeetus leucocephalus. The sequence goes on along the minus strand of NW_010972437.1, from coordinate 18,000,424 downwards.
CTTTCTTTTGCTGCAAACAATGGCATCCTCTATGTATTAGCAAAAATAAATCTTGCATGTCTGGTATTCAGAAAGGCTTTCTACATCCAGTATTTCTACTGGAAGACACTGATTCTACTCAGACGCTAACTCCAGCCAAATTTGGCTTAAGTTGGCCTTGGTATTCAGTAGGTAGTAGAGCAGATAGGCACTCTCCTAGGCATGTATCACGCTGACCATAAAAGCATTCCTTTTTTGGGGAAAAAAAAGGCTTCAAATATAGGTATCTCACTAGATACGTTAGTTTGAAACCGAAGGTTGTTGAGAGCATTTTGCATCTTGCTCAAGTTTTCCACCTGCCCTATGACCGCACACCCTAACACCTCACTTATTGTGGCTGCTTTGAGGGTCTGCAGCTGAGCAGTTCGCCTCTGCCCTCCCTCCCTTCCTTCTTAATTTATGAACCTGCAGAGCAGCCAATGTTATTTAAAAAGTCTTACTACTTGACTTTGATAATGAGCTTATGGTATAAACCTGCATTTACGCAAATTGCTCTTACACTTCATCCATGCAAGTTTTCATTTCTGTGCTCTTTCCCATTAGTCAGGTCCTCACTGTCTCCTCTCCCTGAACACCAAAGCAAAGTGTCCATATGGTTTCTGGTTTCCCCTTACCTTCAGAACTGACCTGGGGGCAATTTTCTCTAATTTAGTAGAACTGACTGTCAAAATCAGACTTGGTTTCTAAATCACTTGTTAAAAGTCTCTTCCAGGAGGCTTTGCTCTCTGTGCTGGTTCGTTCATGTGGTCTCTCTTCCTCTTTCTACTTACTAAGAGTAGCTCTGAAGCCTTGATCCCCACTCCACCAGCTCCAGCTTTTAGCCTTGTTCCTGTATCCCACCCTCTCCTCGTAAGCCAGTAGATACTTGGCCACTGTTGTAAACAAACCTAGAGTCTCTCTTCACTCATCTGTGCACGCTGCCTCCTCTCTTTTTCCTCTTTGTGTAGCCAAGGAACCATTTCTTATCTGTGCTACCTTTATTCAGGGGTCTAGCTTACATGGCTTCTCTGGAGGTTTGACTAATCAGAACAGTCCCTTGTAGCCTTTAAAGAAATTTGTTGATCATATAACTACTCCTGGTTTCACAGACACATTCCTGAAAGCAGCACTGGGAAAAATAGCCAGTAGGACTACTTGCAGTTTTTGCTACTGTTCTCTTCTATTGCCAGGCTACCAGTGTACAAAGAAGGAAAATGATGATGAGCATCTTCAAAGTGACTTAATTCAGTGGGACTAAATATTTGCAGAATATTCTGTCCTTTCTTCCTTGCCTGTCAGTATAACTGAAGCCTGCAGGAAATTTCTAAAGCACATGGAAATCTAGCCATCAGTTCTATGTGGAAAGATCAGTTACATTTTCACATAAGCCTTTGGTTTATTCACTAATTTCTTTGTGCAGTCTGCAGGGTTTCCCTGCCTTTCTTGGTTTTGACCCAGGTAGACCAGATGGCAATAATTGAACCCTAGGCTGTGAAAGCTCGTAAATTATTGTGGAAAGAGTTATCACCAGAAAGCAATGGCTGGAGCTGCCTTGCCAGCCACAGTGATAGGAAAGCCCTTTCCCTGGACAATGCTATTTGGTTGCCTAGAACAAGGCACTGTACCCCTACAGTTCCTGAGGTGCAGCATCCTCGGGAGTGCTCATGAGCATCTGGGTTTAGGAAACTAGCAATTTCCATCTTGTTGCTGTCAATCAAGACACTTATTTTTAAATAACTTCCCTCTTTCTTGGCTTTAAGTCTGTCTGCTTTTGTTTCCTACATTCAAAGGATCTTATAGGAGGAAGTGGGTGGTCATCCAGCTAGAAATACCACCGTGCTCTCACACCATCTGGCTGCTTACTGAGATCCTCCCAAGTACATTGCCCAAAAGTGACCTCCCAAATGCTTATGTGTTGCTGGGGATTAAATGTTCAGACAAAACGCGTGAGCAACAGATGAGACTGCACTGTATGAAGCTGTTCTCCAAGGACATTCTTCCACTTGTCCCTTGAACAAGATCTGAAACAACATCTGGACCAGGATTTTTGTCACATGACTTTAAGTATGCTGACATTTGACTTCAGTGACACATTCTGATACCCTTTCAAAATGAAGCACCTACCAAATGAGGATTTAATTTAGATTTAAGATTGTATTTATTGTCTATTAATAAAGTACTACGTAATAACTCAAACCACATTTATTGAGGCTGTTGTGATCATGTAACAGGCTATTATGTTTCTAATAATTAGCTGGCACCATTCAATTACATATGAATTAAAAAAGTTTTCTGGTTTAGTAAAAAGCCAGGAGTTGTTCTTAGCATGGATTTGGTGTTGGTAACCAAAGCAACCTCATGCTCTGGAAATTAGGTTTATTCTAGGCAACAGCTGCCCACATTTTTGCCTTATGTTCTCATTCTTGACTTGTAAAGTTCATCTTGAAAAGGTAAGACCAGGAAGGGTAGAGAGCAGGGGTTCAGGAACAGGAGGCTGCAGGGACTGGCCCAAGATAACACTGTAGAAGTCCGAGGTGGACCAACATGTGAATGTGGGTGTCCTGACGTTATTCCCTCATTTCATGTAGCCTGGTAGTGCAGGTGGAAATCCTGCCCCTGCTGCTATTCCATACCCCAGGGGAATCTCTTAGCCGCCCGGTTAGTGTTCCCCTGTGGTGTGGGAGTCTGTTTTTACAAAAAGGAATCAAAACCTTTGAAAGGACTTTTTTTTCATCATAATGTGGAAAGGGAACATTTATGAAATCCCAGTTTCATGGGCTGAGAAAATTGTTTCCCTCTCTACTCTAGAGCAGATTGATAAAAGACTCATGATAGCAATTGAATGCTGGGGGGATTTTTGATCTGTGCAGCTGTGCATAATCCTTATTATTTTTACAAGTCACTGGAGGCATTTGGTAGGGTCAACATGGTAAGAAATCTGGACCTGAAAGTGAAACAAAGTGTCTGTCAGAGGGGCCAGCTTTTAATTGGAAACTAAATTTAATTTTAGAGGAAGAGGAAAATACCACACTTCTAATGAGATCCAGGGCACTCCAGAGAGCAGCCTGCAAAGAATATTTAAATAAAAAAGTCCTGTTTAGAAAGACCTGTTGTAAATGGCTTCTTGATATTGTAGGTAGATAAATGCACTTGAGCTCATGCCTCACAAATGAGAAACCATATATAAAACATGCTGATGACTTAAAGTAAGACTCTGAGAATACTTTTAGCTTTAACCAGGAAAAGTTGGTTATTATTTTTTTAACTGTTCAGAGAAGCTAAAGGTTTTCTTTTCTTTTCTTTTCTAAATATTTGGAAGGGGATTATTTTTATGTGAAAGTGGAAAGCAAGGACCAAACTTCATTGTAGATGAAAATTTCTAGTTTTCATGAGATGCTTTCAATTAAAAGACAAATTGAGAGGGCTTTTTATTTTGTTTGGATTTCTTTTTTTTTCTTTGAAAGTTTAGAGCTCTGCACCTTGAAATAATTCAGGCTGTTCAAAACATAGTACAAATGTTGGTACTTATAAATGAGCTTTTAGAAGTAGTAGTGATGACTTTTTTTAGGTACTCTGCTCAAACGAGGTGAAACCTTGAGCTCAGGTTTTAATCCTCAAATAGTCATGGGAGGAGGAAGGAGTTTTTATGCTTTGTGCATGGCAACAGCCAGAGGATGAGGGCAGGGGAAGAAAGGATGGTGGGCTCCTGCCTCTGCCTCTTTCAGCATGCAGGATCCTGGGGACAACCTGGGAGGTGGAGAAGGATGCAACAACCCTAAGAGAACCAAAGCCAGGCTTCACTCCCTCAAGGACAAAGGGAAGCAGAGACAAGAGGGTTTGCTTTCCTATTTCACCAAGTGTACTTAAATCCCTTAAGAAGGCTGAAAGTTTTTTTTGAATGGGGGAGGGGATGATGTTCCTTTTTCCCTCCCCCTCTTTTATTCTTAGCCTATGGTCTTAACTGATTTGTTCAATGTAGCAGAGCCTTGACATCAGACATCTCAGCAGAAAAATGATGGCATGTGAGAGGATGCAGGGACCCCTGTAGTGCCCTTGTGTGGTAATTAAAACTAAGTCAGGGCTAAAGAGATTAGTAACCAAGTACAAGAGGAATAACTGGGTGAGGAAGAGTTAAAAAATGCCTCTTTTTCTTGGGCTGCAACTGCAAGACTGAATAAAATAACCAAATCTGTTGAAATCAGACATTTCAGGCCAAAGACCAGCTCTCTAGGGGATAAGCGTAATACCTGCCTCCATACCACACATCAGACCACACTTGGATATTTTAGCTAGACTGCCCCTGAGCCCTATCTGAGTAGGTTATCTCCATGTGAAGGAGCATGAAGCAACCACAGGCCCTCCAAACTAACAGATCCACAGTCACTTCTTTTGCAGCTGGGTGGACTTTGTCCCCGTTCTGGGTATAGAGGGAGAAGGTTAAATATGGGGGAGGAGGGGGAAGGAAATGATACATGGAGAAACCATTTTTTGGCCTTCCCTCCAGCATATATCAGTGGATAATAAAATTTTTCAACTGATTAGATGCCCCATTGGTTGGAAAATTTGGAAGCAATCATGCAATTATATCGCAAAACCTCAGAGTCATGTACATTCAGCCAAGTAGAGAAACCAAACTATTAGCAAAAATAGAGAGAGAGAGAGAAGAAAAGAAAAGAAAAAAGACTATTTATATTGCAATACTGGTCCTAAAAAATGGAAAAGAAAACACAATGGAAACTTTTCTGCAAACAATTAAAGGAGGGGGAGAAAGGCTCAGGATGGGGCTGGTGTTTCAGGATAAATATAGAATTTATAACATAGTAAGAGCTGTTTTTAGTGGGCCTTAATTGAAACTACATTGCTTGTCCCTCTGCTGCTGTGTCTCAGTGCTACAGTACGTGAGAAAAAGAGGGACTGGGTGACTTCCCTAGTAAGGGACTGATACATCTCACTAGAGAAAACAATGATTGGCAATGCTCATTTTGAGCACTTGGGGCATTTTTATAAACAGGGGCATGGACTTGTGCTCTGCTCCACACCACAGTGTCTTTGCTCCTGACAGACACTATTCAGCCCCCATCTGCTCCAGAAGCCATCAGACACAGATATAGTTCTGCTAAATGAAGCCATTTGCCTGAACTAATACTTTTTCTCTTTCCTTTTTGTAATAGGAGGGTTCCTTGCTCCTCTTGGTGACAGGACGAAGGAGAGCATTGCTTTTGTGCACCCCAAATCATCTAGATAAGGACTCGGAAACACAGTGTTTTCATTGGTAGGAAGACGGAGTGATTTGGGGAGTGAAATCTGACGCCACTGAAATCTCAATGGCATCTTTTTGGTCTTGGGGGTTAGAAACCGACCTCAGCATTAGCAGCCTCTCTGCCAACAGCCTCCTTCCTTTCCAGCTGCCCACAGTCTCCCCAGGGTGCCACCGAAATGTGGTGTCTCTGGGGATGACCTTGCACGTAGAGGCTGAGATTACATCTAAAAGGGAGCATCCCTGCAGCATTGGTCGAAGGGTGTGTATAGCAAGATGATCAGAGGAGGATCAGCTGCAACAGAAGAAGGAGCAGGTGCCTGCAGCATGCTCTGTAACAAGCTGAGGACCGCAACAACTTCCCAGAATCCAGGATCGTGGCTTAACCTCCTACAACCTACTGATGGAGCCAGTCACAAATGAAGATCTGAGATCTAGAATCTGGTCCAAGTCCACCGTTTTAGTCTCCTTTCCCCCCTTTGAATGGACTTCAAATGGATTTTAAATCCTGTTCCACTGAGGGACAAGTAGGAAGAGATAGGCCAGGATGGAGTGGGCAGAGGAATTAAAATAAATATTAGCATATTGCTGGCACACATGAATGGGAAAAAAAAATGTTGAGGTGATCCAAAGCATAAATTGAATCTCAGCTAGCCACTTACCTAATTGCTTTGCCTTGTCCCCATCCTGATTGTGACAATTGGTTTCTTCGCACAGAGGGACTCCATCCCACCCTTCCTGTTGGGATTTGAAATGCTCCACTAGTTTTGATGTCTCAGTACCTTGCTATTAATGGAAGGAAAGTATGCCTTCCCCTTGGCATCACAGACATGTGAAATCCACTAAGAACTAGAAATGTTTTTATTATTTATTTTTTTCCCCAAGATAAAAAGAAAATATTTGGCAATTCCACACTTGTTTGGTGCTGTGGTTTGATCTGGTTCCCCAGAAAAGTGGGGGCTGTTCTTTGGATTCTGCAAAGCCTCCCGGGGTGAGGGGAAATTGGTGGCTCTTCGGGAGCTGCCTGGAATGTGAAATGCCATTTAACACTGGCTTTATGTCTTCAGATGCTTCGGATCTCTGGAGTCTCAAAGGCCCAGGGAGTGCCAGGGTAGGATGGACAATTAGATGGGTTAAAAAGGGGAACTCATCAGGACCATATTCAGAACAGAAACTGCAAGAGAACAGTTACATTCCTTGCCTTATTCTTTACATAAATTTTGAAAGCCAGTGGAAAAAACAGACTGTCACAGGGCTGGATCCAGGCCCGGTAGAGGCAGGGTTATGTTTTTGTTTTGCTTTCCACCAAACACTCAACACCCCAATTTTCTCTTCTGCTCTTGCAGGGAAAAAAATGGATTCAACAAAGAGCTCTTCACCCATCAGGTCTCTGTCCCACTGAGTCTTTTACAAAATTTAGGTGCCAGTAGGAGCAGAGCTTTTTTATGGGAATTATTTGCCTGGTCTCCGGATGGTTGTGGGCCAAATCTGTCCCACAACATGGAAAATCAATGCTGCTCTCTAATCTGCTCGCACTGAAGAACCAGGATCCTTACCAGACAATCGACTAGTAGCAGAGCAAGGCTCACGGTGGAATAGTTATGTGAAAACACAATCTCAGGTACTTATCTGCAAGGTGCAGTGATGGCTATAGCCATCAAGACTGAACAACTTTTGCAGGGAGATCAAAATATCAGTGCTTTTCCCATATGTTTAAGGCCCTGTCACTGTCCTCTGTAACTATATGAGGCTGACTTTAAAATGATCTGTTGCAAAAAAAAGGAAAATATATTTATTTGGGGTTTTCAGCCAAATACACTTCTTTAGTGAAACGTGGACCCCTGTCTTGAATCTGTCCTACTTGTCATGAAAGCAACAGAATGCTTCCCAGTTTGATAGGAATTAATTTTTTTGTACACAAAACCCCCATCTTTTTTATAGGAAAGGGAAGGAAAGTTTATTTTCTGTCCACCTCTGTTGAGTGGACTTCCCCTGTGTTTCCTATAGGCTGGTCATTGGCTTTGTCCCCACGAAGACATGAAGGATCAACTTGAGCCAAATTCTATCTAGGGAGCTCATGAAAATCACTGAATTGTCTTCTCTATTTGCATCATGAACTGAGAATAAACTTTGGCTCCTCTTTCTTGGTCTAGAAGAGTTTCACCCGTGTGCAGAGAACTGCATGCCATTTTAGACATACATTATAGGCTTGGTTATTACCTTTTGGAAAACGGAAAGTATTCCTCAAGATTTGGTCTTCACACTTTTCCTCCAGAAGAATCCTCATGTCTTCTGATCTGGATGTTTTTCTTTTTTTTTCTTTTTCCTGTTCTCCTCAGTACAGTCACTACTCATGGTATACCAATGGCGACTGTGAAGGGGAACCCCTGGGCAGTCATTTAAGTCCTAGATGAAGGTATGTAAAATAAAGGATTGAGGGACAGTGTTCTGAGTCTGCCAGTTCAACTGCTTCACTGCTTTGTCCCCAGGATCTTCTAAACTATGATTGTTAAAATATCCAAAACCCAGACTAGTAAAATAAGAGTCCTGGGAGAGAACTGGTGAACTTTATTATCCTATCTTACTAATTTCTCAATCATTTAATTCTGTTGGCATGATTTAAATTGTTGATTGGTCTTGGAAGGCAGATCAGCTCTTACAGCTTCAAAAGTCCTTTAACTTCCCTTGCAGAAAAGGAAGTACCGAAGGGTAAATCATCCACAGTTGCTAAATTTGTGTCCATTGCTGTATCTCTGAAGGTCTTCAGAGGGCTGATCTGAAATCAAGGTTAATTCACATAAAACCAGATCTGAACAGTTTAGTTTAGGGACTTCAGACTCATATTAAGCAGAATGAGAATCAGTCCTTGAGTTTGTTTGAACTCTCCAGAGTCATTTTGGTGATCAATGGGGTCAATTCTGCAATATGGAAACAGATCTGCTGAGGGAAAAAAACCCGCATGTCTGCAAAAGAGAGCAAAAGTCCCACAACATTGCACACACAAAATGTTTTTCTTTACATATTCAAAATCTAGCCATGAAACCAGTCTGAACTGACAATTTTGCATGAGAAGCCTGTGCCACTAATCACTTGCAGCATAAAACTAAAAAAAGGTTGTAGAGGAGTCCAAACTCTGCTCCGTTACAGACTTTGGTGGTTCTTTCACCCATTTACATTGCTTTTTGTGGGATCACTTCAGCACAATTAAGAACACTTCCTTTGACCTATGCAATTTATATCAAAAAATTTTTGGTTATAAAACCAAGCTGAGCACAATTCCACTTTTAAGAATTAAATCCTTCAATTACCCATGTACAAATCCTCAGTAAAGGTTTTGGCTTTACTGCTCAAGCCTTTAAAACCCACAGAGGAGAGCCTGCACATAAAAAACCATGAAAATTAATGAACATGGACTTGCAGCAGTGAGAAAGTTGGAATTCCTGTTCTTTGGGAACTTCCAGCGTGTCAAAACTTATTATTCTAAGCTGAAGCAAGTACTTCCAACATAATAAATTTGCACAAAAACTGAAATTTCTTATGATTTCTGTAAGAATTGCCAATACTTTCATTGTTCTTGAATAGAAATGAGAATGGAGAATTACCTATATTGAAATGTTTCTTTTTGTTTGCTGGATTTGACACACATGCTCAATTTGCCTGAAATTCAGTTAATACTGAACTTCACATTTTGTGAGGATCTCTGTTTTGGCTTTGTAGTTGAAAGGCCAGAACCCCCAGATTTCCCTATAGGCTAAACTTTTCTGTCCAAATTACATTTCTCATACAGCACTAGAGTCATATGACTATCCAACACAGCACATAATTCAGGCCAAGCCAAGTGCATGTTATTTCTTGGGAGCTGCAGTCCTCCAAAGGACTATGGAGCCGTAGTAGAGAGAAGAGAGTTGTGAATTAAAACTCCCTCAAGGCAATGCTCAAATAAGCAAATTAAGCTGAATGCCATGGTGAATCAAGACAAAAAATAATTATTTTTTATTAAAAAAAGGAAAACCAAGTTTTTCTGAACTTGGGTTGCATTGCAACACTTCATTTTGCATCATTCCCTTTGTGATTTTGAAAATTCTTCACTTTGGAAAATCAGTTTGGTGGAAATTGCCATTCCTGATGGAAACTTGCACCAGTGTACATCTCTTGACCATCTCTGATGTTGGTAGGTACCTCCTCTGCTCTGGCAAGGACAAGCACAATCCAACATTTTTGGTGAATCAACATAGGCAGGAAAAAAGGAGCCAGAGGAAATTAGCTGCTATAGCCAAACATCACCAGTGAAAGTATGTAGGCCTGTTAGTCATCTAGAAGACTAGTCATCTAGTCTTCTTTTTCTCACCCTCTCCCCACCAGTCCTATGTCTTTTCTGCTGACAGATAACTGCTATCCAAATGTTCTCTTACTCCACAGGACATTAGCAGGAGTTCTGCTGATGTAAGGGGATGATGCTCTCGTATAGAGAGGAGACTGAACTCAAAGAGATTTCTGAGAAAAAAGAACTTACCTTCCCAGTGTACTTGCTCTGTTACAGGGCAACAGGCTGCAGTTGCAGTAGACACATATTCCTATTTAACCAGAATTTAAACTTCCTGTTACAGCTCAGTGATGGTCTTCACTGAGATCACTACCAGATCCTTAGTAGGTACAATATAGAGTAGCTCCTGCTCGTTACCCTGTTTGAAATGAGAGAAGTGTCTCCTCTCCTGTGGCATTCATTGCACTTGTTCCTGTTATGCATTATACCCCCAAAGCATCAAACATTGCCCTAAACACCACCCATAAGGCCTCCTGTCCTAATCCAGCCCACAAAGTCAAGAGCTCTGGAAGTGAGTAAAACTGACTGTGCAAATGCATTTTGTAAGCCACTGGGAAGAAAAATAGGGTTCACGGAGCACACTTCAGTTTTCAATGGTGCTTCTGGCAACCTTCTTCTCCTACACATCATCATCACCGGAGAGATGAAACCCAGGCTCCCTGTTGCGTACACAAGCAAGGGAGACTTCCCTTGTGCTTCGCTGCACTGTGAGCTGTAAATTTCTGAAGAGCTCTGCTATAATCTTTTACAGTCTGCAATCCCACCCTTCAGCTTAATGAAATGGAATGGTACAAATGCTCTCTGGACATTTCACTGCTGACAGTTACCCAAGGTTTGCTTCAGCTGTTACAATACGGCTATTTTATTGTCTTTTTTTTATTTCTCTTGTACAATTTCATGACTAACTATGTGTAAAATGGAAGGAATTTGACTATCCTTTCTTCATCCAGTTGGACACAAACTGGACTGGTTCCTTTAACTCACTTTTCAGCTGGCAGGGCTTGCTTTCTGTTTTCTTTTAAATGTCAGAAAAGGTTAAATAGGCTCTTCAAATCTGCAATAGATTTTGAAGATCTCTGGGGGTAAAACCTTCACAAAAGAAACAGTTTATACTAGTTCAAACAACAAACTCGGGTTCAGAACCTGGAAGGCAAGAAAAACAAGCCTAAAACGTGTCTCACATAAAAATCACAGGATTTTTTTTTTTACCTAATCTCCCAATATAATGAAAAGGAGGGTTTGAATCTCTCTGACTGGCTCGATTTTTTTTGTTTGTTTTTGTTTTTTTAGTTTTTAGTTCTATTTATGTTACAGTTAGATGTTACAGTTAGATATTACAGCTTGGACATACTCATGCAGATCAGGGGGCTGGAGATCAGAAAGTGATTCCCACCATTTTCTTGTGTTTGCCTGGTATCCTACTTTGCTGCAGGACTTTCAAAGGTACTGAGACCCTAGCTAGCCTGCCACATCTCTCCTCACTTGAAACAGAAAGCAAACACAAACACCGAGTCTAAAAAGCTTAAAGGAAAGTTGGCGAGGACTTTGACTTTCACAACTTGCTGAAAAATCCAGCGTTCCTCATACCAGCAAAATGCTACCATCCCAGCTCAGCATTCACCTGCAGATACAATCTTTAACTCGGGAAATAGCTCCTGGAAATGGTAAAGAAGTGCTTGGATCTACAGGGCTGCCTATGAGACAGATCATCTCAAGTCACTTTTATTTTGAGATCTGTAAGATGGGACCTTGTACAGGACTCAGTGATGTTATACAGAGATTTTTGAAGAGTGGCGTTGTGTGTTATGTGACTAACACCTTATACTTTCAAAGTCCAAACATAGTCCACACTAGCATACAAATACACTAATACCAAATTCCTGCTGATTCAAAAATAGCTTGCCTTGTGCTACTGCCAGCTACATGCAAGGACCTTACAAATTCAGGGTGACCACAGGTTTAAGCTTCTTTGGATGCATCTTCTTTTGTTTCTCACTGGTAACATTGTTCGTGAGGAAAAAGGCAAATTTTGGCCACCCAGGTGGAACTTCTTGTGCAAAATAGTAACAAGTCTGGATTTGTTGCACATGCACTGGAGTACTTGGAGTCAGACAGAGATTCAGAACATGGCAGGCATCTTCCAAGGTAATGCTTCCCAGATAACTTGACCCACTGCAAGTGTACCCCAAAGCAGATGGACCTTTGCTTCTGCTTCAGGTTTGCCACTGCAAATGGAAAAGTTGAGGTGGGATGTTAAAACTGGAGAATTCCTTGAGCCCATTATCAGTAACTGAGGTTACTGATAACTGGTAACTGCTGCCTGCTCTGTCCTCACCTTGCTAGGGAGAAGCCAAGCCCCATGTCCGAGCTCCAGACAGGAGCTTGGGTCGCGTGCGGTGGAGGGGAGCGCAGGAGTGTCTGAGCAGACAGATCACATTACCGCCGCGCTAAGCCCCTCACCTCAGCACTCTTGCTGCTGCCAGGATCCCTTCCCAGAGCTCCCTCACTTTGAGAAAAATGTGGAAATGGTTTAATTGGCCTCAGGCCTGTTATCACTTATGACAGCAGTGATCACAAACAGGGTCCATTAACAGCCCTAGTATTTAACGCATGCATTCACTTATGAGTAGAGGGTTCCCTGTCTGTATGATTAATGTCATCTCAACATATTCCATTAACAAAAAATATGAAGCGCTTTGATTTTTTTTCCCCTATGTGACTGACAACATAAACACATTGTCAAAAGCACTGAACAGATGGTAAGACACTTAGGAAAGTCTGCTACATTTAAAGTCACTGGCCTTCAGCGAGTACTTAAACCACCATAGGTAGTAATTGAAAGAAGGCTGTCCTTCATTTCCAGAGTGAGATGGAGTAAAACACAGTCACTCTTTGCATCTTTCACACAACAGTAATTCTGCATTCCCATGATGGTCTCTAACTGTAAGCCAGCCTCTTATTTGAAGTTGATGGTCCCTCAGTAGAGAATGGTACAAGGAACAGAGGATGAGTATCTGGTGTGGGACAGGAGCAGGCAGGGAACAGAGCTCCAGTACATATAGGAGGGATGCTTGCCACAGTGTCAACATTTGCTCTTGGATCATGTACAGCTGCCTTCGCCATCCTTCTTTGTTGGGAAGCACAGTCAGCTTTCATCTGCCTTTTGTCTACACAGCAAGCCTTAAATGCTCACCTGCCAGTATCCTTGGGGCTGGCTGCCTTGGCAATCAAAATACTCTTTCTCATAATTTCCTAGAGATCATTACCAGTTTCACCCTCCCCAGTGTCTTGTTTCACTTTGGGATCTTTCAACAGCTTGAGTAATGAGTGTTTATCAACATCAACTTCACTCCCACAACATGAATTAATTACTTCTGCAGAGACCTCTTACCATGAAGACAAATCTGCAGGGGACTTTGTCTTCCCTCCTGCTACCTGAGGGAGTTTCAGTTCTTGTTCTCTTTGACTTCCTATGGCATGGATTGCCTTGCGCAGCCTCTGTCTCTAGCAGCTGGTATACTTGCATTATATCCAGGGCTAAAAGCTGGTAGGGTTTGCTAAAACTGGAAGGGAATAAACTACTGTGAGAAACCTGAAACATTCCTTTTCCCTCTTCTGTTTTTTACTCTGTAAACTGAACTATGCTCATTCCTCAAGCTTTACAATAGTTTTATGCACTCATGCATCCAGAAGTCAGTTTGCTCAATTTCTTCTGAATTATTTCCCACAAATATTCTTGTCATTTTCTCATTCTACTACTGTAAGGTGTTTAAATATGATTTTTTAATCCTGAATAGCACTTGTTTGAGAGCTTTCTAGTGCTAATACGTTACTATAATTTGTTTTACTATTCCTTTTTTAAGGTAGAGCCTTCATCCTCGATGGAGATGTGATAGACTCTCATAAAGTAACTTGAATACTATAGCACCTTTTCAGGTACAGGCACTGTCCTGTTAGTTCTCTTCCTGGATCCTACTATTGATGAGCCACAGGAACCTGTTTCAATCTTTCTGTTTGCCCTCAGAAGACTACTAACTCACTAAATAGATATTGATTAAAAAGAAAAAGTTATATATAAAGTAGCCTGATTAAAGAAATGTGGAAGAAATATCATAAAAGTAAACCACTTCGGACAACAAGTCTTGTCAAACAAACTTGATGCCATTCTGTAGGGTAATCTACTGTTTAAGTCTAACTCTAAGACATAAGGTAAGTCAAGTCAGTGGAAAAACTATTACTGTTCCCACCTACTTAAACTTTCACTGCTATCCCGAATCCTCTGTTAGAACATGGTGGCAAAGATTTGTGATTTGGTATTTGACACAATTAAGAGCCAGGCATGGTCATGGAGGGTAGGGTGTGGGACCCTCCAAAAATATAGGTATTGATACAGCAAACTTCCCCATCCTGGAAGGAGAAAGGAGTCATGTCCCCACAGAGGACACAGAAATCCTTTTAAAACTTGACAAAACTTCTAAGTTAGTATGGTTTCTGAAAACAGCAATCACAATCCAGTTACTGCTTAGCAGCATTAATTAAACATAGCTCATTAGAGAGCTCATTTGAGAGCTCATTAGAAATGGTGTATGTTTGGATTATTGTCATTAGTTTTACTGAATTGTTAGGGCTCCATATTTTGATTTAAAACAAATGAGCACTGAACAATATATAGAGCAGGAATTAATTAAAAACTGACGGACAGATCTCAAAATTTCAATCCAGGGGAAAAGCCTGAATGTATTTTTAGTGTTGCTGCTCTAGGATGAGGCTTATTTTGGATCTGCACTTTCATCACTGATTTGGCAATGGGTATAAAATCCCTGCTGATAAAGGCTACTGAGTGACACAAGTGTTAGTGGAGCAATGATTTACAATCAAAGCAATCAATTGATAAACTCAAATGAAATATTTCAGTAAAAGTGTCTGGCTAAGAGAAAGGCAGTACGTCATACGTACAGAAAGACTGGTCCTCACCACAAATGTCTTGTCTTAAGATAGAATTTAGCAAAAGGCTGTTCGTTCTGGTTATGAAGACAAGTTAAACAGGGCTGCTAAGGTCATAGAGTATGTTGAAAGAGAAATAATAACCTAACAGATGACATCATTACCTCTGAAGGTGACATTTACTAATGCCAGCTTGTTGCATCCAGTTCTGAATCCACACCTGGGAAAGGATACAAAGCCACAATGTTTTGCAGAGCAGAACCACATGGTTATTCTGGATTTGAAGAAATCCCCTCACCATTGGAGAGTTAAAGAAATCAATCTGTTTAACTAATCATGAAGGCAGCTGGGGAGACAAGAGGTGACTTGATTACTCTATAATTACCTTCCCAAGGTAAAAAAAGCAGTTGCTAAAGAAGTCTTTAATTCAGCAGAGAAATGCAGAACAAGAATCAGTAGCTTGGAGTTGAATTAAAACTTGGCACATTATTTAACTGGGAGGGGGAAGGGAGAAGAATCAGCTATTTGGAGTAATCTGCCTGCAGAAACAATAAACTCTCTCTAATGCCTTGTCTTCTCCAAATAAGACCTGAGCATCTCTCTAGAAAACACATTTTCACTAAGCAGTGTTAATGGATATTATTAGACAGTGACCGGGAGAAAAACTGCACCTAGTATTCATGAACTACAGAGGCGGTCAAATCAGATAACTCTAATGGTCTGGCCTAAATTCAGAGAATTTAAAACTAAGAACTGCCTGGTACTGACCAGGGCTATGTGAGATGTTTTAATTTCATGGTAGTACAGTAACCTTCTGAACAAATTATATTTGACCTTTGCATCCTACTTGTGGATAATCCTCTTGGGAAAAATGCTTTAAAAGGCATTCATTGAAAGTTTGGCTGCCAGTATATTGATTGACTTACTGGTAGTTGAACAGACTGAGACAAACCTTAGAAAGTCATCTAGTACGACTAATATTTATATGCTCTTTTTTCTTCTGAAAAAAAAAGTCTGAAATGACACAAGGTCAGCAGGTTCTGCTGTAGTCTTCATGGGGCTCTGGCACACTGGACTGCAGTTATTACTTGATACAAACTGAACCTTCGATGACAGTAGTTAATAATCTTTTTATCTGCTGCTAATAAGGCCGATCTCTCATAGAAATTACTTTTTTTTGTTCTATTTTGTCTTCCCTTTATTTGGGCTGAGGAAAACCATTGCCAAATAATTGGCAATTTCAATGGCATCTATCCAGACCATGTTCTTTTGGCTGTCTTCTTTTCTTAGCTATATTTTTGGCTGTATATACTGACAGTGGCCTCCTGCAGTGGAGGAATATGAAGTCTTGGATTCATCTCATGCAGGAAAAGCTGTAGAAAGTGAATGGCCTTCTCAATACTCTTTCAGTAAAATCACTATGTTAGCTTGGCCCATGTTTTGTTGCCTTCCACGGCACCCCTCTTTCCCAACGTGCTAATATTTTTGGAGAAGTCACATTAGATGCACTTATCTTGACCATTAAAAACTTTCTTTATATTCTCTGGAATTTCTTGAATGCTTATACCAAGATATGTGTGTACATCTCATCCCTAAAATCCTCAAAGCATTATTCATGACCTACTACTTTCCAGGGCATATGGGTGAGGAACAACTGATGTTGTTCCTTCCTAATCCATTCAGAACATTTTGAATTTGAGAGAGGAGTTGTTTTCTTGAGCAATTTAGTTTTTTCTGGTTGTTTTCCAAAAACTAGGCAATGTTGGATAATCATTCATTTTCCAAGCACACCAGTGCATGGTCAGACTGTGACCTGTCTCTCTGGAATAACTTGCAGGATGCGTTTTACTATTTTATCCAGCAGATGTGATACTGAGACACGTCTTCCATTTGCACTTGTTTACGCACCATGAAACACAGATAAAACTAACTAACCAAATCACTTTGTTTTAACTATTCATAGCAGTCATGCATGGATGGGTAGACTACTAAGCACCTGTTACTTCAGGAGGTTTGGAGCTAAGAACACTCCTAATACACAAGAAAAACAAGTTGTGATTTCCGAAACTCTGATAGCTTCCAGCCAGTGAGCATACTCGCAGATATCTGAGCCTTTTCATGACTGTCTGAACTTGTGATTTGGAGACGGACGAGACGAAGTCTGCTGATCTCTTCCTTGTGATATCCATCTTGTCAGTGTAAAAGTTGTTTGAAAATACAGTACAATTTATACGCACTAGAAAGGTACTCAAGTCATGCATCTTCTGCTATTAACACTATTATCCCCACCCAGCCATTAAAATTAAATTTTCCTTCAGCCAAATGTTGTAGATCTTGGCATTCTTCTAAACAGACTGCATCCATTTTTTTGCAATCTTCTTCTAATTATCATTGGCTCTTTTGTTGTTGCTTTGGTACCTTAGATTGCTGGAGGACCATGTTTCCAAAGCAATGCAGTGAAATTTTTTTGCTTTATTTCTCTGGAAAGGTCAATGAAGTCTGCAGCCTCAGGTTTGAAAAATAAGAGCAGTCAGTTGTGCTAGCAAAGAATTCAGTGCCATGCTTTAAAAGGTAAAATCAAAGAATTCTGTGTGCCATATAAACTTGAAAGGGAAGCAGAATCCAAAAGGGTTGGGTGACCACTTTTGAAACACTGTTTGAATAAGATGGATGGATTGGAGCTTGCCGTGCTTGGTTTGAGGCCAGGAATAATCTTTTCAAAGCTAGAAGTGCTTTTGATCTCTGCCTACTCCTCCTCATCACTGTGAATCTCCAGGGATACAACCCTACCGTGCAATACAAGGGAAAGAAAATGTGCTTCAGAAGAGGGAAAGGAAAAAGGAGAAGGAAGCCAATGAAATAGTATCTGAGAACAACACCGCTGCCTGTAATGACACTGACCTGCTGGTGCCAGTGGAAGAGTTTTGTAATATTTTTCCAGGTCTGCTCTTGTTTTTGATACTAGGCTGTGGAGCTGGCTCCGTGACTCTATACCACCCTCCGCATGCTTCCAGGGGTATTGGGAATGGTTCCTATGGACCTGTGACTTGGAAGTAGACCCAAAATGTCTTACAGGCCAAAAGTCCCGTCAGGCAAAATCTAGCCAAATGGATCTGACATCAGTGGGAGTAGATAGGCTGAGGAGCAGGGGTCTCTGCATCACTACCTCTATCCCACCTAGGAGGTGGCTGTGTTGGAGGTGGAATACAATGGGTTTGTAGTGTGCAGCAGCCTCAGGGAACAATTTGGGAAGAAATGAAGGGGAATAATCCATCAAATGAGTACAATAGAGGGCTCAAGGGGCACATGGTATTGTTTATAATGGAATTCACACAGCTTAGCTGGAATGACATCGCAACTCTAGTTTTTAAAAAAAATAAGTGTCTTGTCTTTCAAGGACCATCAGACCTCACAGCTGCGCAGTGCCTCCAAAACCACCTTAGCATTAATTTTGGTTCAGACTTAACTAGGAGAGAAGGATGTGTCCATGGAATTACTGAGACCGCATCTCTAAAGCGGACCGCTCCCTGGAGGTCTGTTGTTGTAGCCTGTAAATGCTAGGAAATTAGAAGGTCCTGCTGAGAGCATACAGTCATTTCTGGATGCCTCTCTTCTTCTCTACAGCTCAGATGCCACTAAGACTGAGACAGAATCACCACCTCCTGTTGGGTGGCATATCTTATGATGCATGGGAGATTTTAATAAGCTTTTTCTGTGAGTAATATAATCTCCTGGGACTGTGGATACAGGCTTGAGCCATGGAATAAATGTGGCTTTTTGGGCTTACAGTCGTCCTGAGCAACATTCTCCACTCAAAACCGCACCCTGCACTTGCTGGCGGGAGATTATAAACAGTCGGAAACTTCCTCTGGTTTCTTCCCATCCAATTCAGAAATCCTCAGTATGGAGGTACCCAATGGCACCTCCAGCTGTGACCACCACGCAGACCATCTCCGAAAGTCACCATGGTCATGGCTCCAAAGAAGTCTGCAGACTGCTGGCGTTCCTGAAGCCCTGCCAGGGAGCCAGGCCCTTGGGGGCTGTGGGGCTGGGCAAATCCAAGAGAGACGCAGATCGTACATGCCAACAGAGATGTGTATCTGCCTGCTGAGTGGTTGAAGGGCCAGCCATGCCCCATTCAGACCCCACATTCATATCGGTTCCTTTGCAAGGTTGTTCTCTTTAGTTCACCACCCTTCTTCACGCACACTTACTCATGTTGTGTAATTTTTGCAGTGCTCAAGACAAATGCGTATTGGTTGGTGTTCTCGTCGCTTCTCTTCTGCACGCACCCAGCCTCACAACTCCTGTCAATTCACCTTCACCTGCTGTTTGTCAGAACATTATTAATTCTCCAGAAATGGTATCCTCTAGTGTTTGTCATCCCTTTGTGTACAGAAAAAAATGTAATCTTTTCTGAAAAAGAAATTAATAAAGAATCAATTTGTGCAAAGCGAAAGGGTGGGGGGAGGAAGAGAGAGTGAAGAAAAGATGAAAGAAACCTTGTCTTTGCCCTCAGAGGCTTTCCTTTTAAAGGTTTTATTAGTTTGCTGACAATGTTAATTTACCAGCATCTCTATCAACACCCCGTCTGCTCCGCAGATCCTTTAGCCAACTTTTAAAACCAAACTGAATTCTAGGGAAAACTCACAAGATGCACAGAGAAATAAATTTCAGGTTGTCAAGCTTTATACTGATCAGTGGTAGGGTAAAACAAAATGTCAAAGAACAACCTACCCTCTCACTCTTCTTGTCAAAGCCCACACCCTCCTGTTCTGCCCCCCCACCACCACTTTCACCTTACAAATAAATGCAATAAAAAGGAAAATAAAATAAACCCCTTTCTAACCACTTTGGAGAACGAAAGCTTTGAAAGCAAAACAATTCCATAAAATGATCCAACTGCAATTCAAAATAAGCTGGTCACACAGAATAAGTTGGGTTACAATATTTGGAAAAACCACTGCATATGTTCCTACCCAAGGTCTGGTAAAGGGCAGCCACAAATTGTCTGATCACAAAGAAGGAATTTCCCCCTCATTGGTTTGTGGCAAGTGTACGTGAGGCTAAAAGTGATGTTCAAATGAGACAAGCTGAGCACAGCTTCTGCTAAGTGAGTGAGTGATCCCTTCTCAGTCTTCAGATTCAGTAGCAATAAAAATGGAGTAAGGAGAGAGGAGGAAGGAGACAGTACTGTACCTCAGCTGACACGGGAGCCAGGATAGACACAAGATGCTTGGGACCAGCACTGAGCGGGAGGGAATCCCTAACAGATGTTTTCAAGTATCCTGATTATGTCTGATAGGAACAGGATGCTCAGACATTAGCGTGAAGAAGTTTCCCATCCCCTGCAGCTCTGAAGAACTAACTCAACAGAAGAATTCACAGCGCAAGGTCCCTTTTGTTTGCGCTTAGATACAGAAGGCACTGGGTATCTTCAATCCCTGCTAAGAATGCACTGTGTCAAGGGGAGTTCAGCAGCAAACAGGAGATCGTCAGGTTCTTGTTGAAATCATTGGTATTGGCAACATTCATCATCTTTCAGGTTCATTCACCATGTGGAAAACAGAAGAGAATTCACCATGCTGTCTTACAGATAGATCTGTGTGCAACCCCAAAAGCCTTCTGCTAGAGCTTGTGTAGGATCAACCTATAAAGCAGAAATGAAATCAAGTGAAACAAAAGCTGAGGGGAAACATCATATGCATCGCATTTGGAATCCTCCACTGTTTTGACTGCTAAATGGGAGGCGCTGTGATTAATGTGTGATTATGTGACTCACCATAATTATGTCTTGTTGAAATTGAATTTATTGAAGCATGAATCATTCCACCCAAAGTGGAACCTAATTGCTCCATTGCTGTGGCAGCCAATTAGGGTTTAGAGGAGAGGTCGATATGTTGGGTGAAGCCTTCACCTCGATTCAAGCACTGAAAAAATTTTGTCTTGTGACTTGCAAAAGGGTGAGACTTGTCTCTGAAATGGGAAGAGAAGAACCCCTCTTGTGAAGTTCTGTCTGAAGTGCTGGGAAATGTTCAGCCAACCTGATGGTGAAAAGCTTCCTTAGGCTGAGAAGGTACGTTAATGATCTGTTTGGGTCTGTGAGGTTGCTGTCAATATTTGAATGCTGTGTCACTCAAGCCACAGACCTCCCACTACTTCACTGTTACTTCTGGGCATATGCTTACCAGGGCTGGTGTATATCCGCAATAAACCTGTAATTTCACCAGTAAGAGTAGACTAGAGAAATACAGCAAAGATGAGCCTGGCACTTCTACTTTGGATGACACATGCAGGAGTTTGGAGTATGTGGTGTGTCTGTAGGGTCTCTCTCAACCAGCAGCCCTGTACAACAGAGAGAAAACTAAGGTCAACTTGGATTTTTTCCCCCTTTTTAAAGAAGAGATCCACATTTTGTATACAGTTGTTTGGATTTGGAGATGGAAAAGGCTTTTTTCAAATGCAAAATTTTATGGGTAGACTTTTTGTTCCATTTTTTACCAAAAAGCCACATTTAATGAAACAGTCTTTGTATTCAGTTTAGGAGGAAAAAAAAAAATGTACATTTTCTCCTCTAATGTAAAATGGACCCTTTTTTCTAACCAGACTTTAGTATAATTATTGCTAGCACACATGAAGGAGTATAAACAATGGCTCTCCAGGGTAAGGAGTTTTTTACAGTTGTTAAATTTCCTGCTCTATTTTTAAAATTCCTGCTGCTGCTGCTGCTGTTGTCTATAACACAGCAGTAGCAAAGGCCCACAATAGCAGTTAAGGTTGAAATGGGGATGAAAATTGCAATTAAAACCAAAACCAAAGCTAGGAAATACTTTGCAGTTCATAATGCCCAACCAGGCAGAAGAATTATGCAGGGTGAAAAAGGGGGAAATTTACTCTTTGATTTCCCACTTAATGCCCATTCAGAAATCTGTCACTAGGCTCTGGAATGAAGGAAACAATCTTGCCTCATATCAGTCGACCTCAGTGCTCTGTGTTGGTACTATTGTTTCCCCCAACTATATTTAGCCAATGGGAAAGTGATGCAGGAGTCCCATCTGGTACATCAGAGGATGCCTCTTTGTTGGGATCACATCTGTTTTAAGTTCACACTAAATCTTGGAAAGGAGACGTGGAGCCAGGGTATTTGCTTGGCTATTACAAATTTGTTACTTATTTCTAGCAATGCACCCTTGAAAGCAAATATTCAGTGCAAAATAGCTGGGCTTTATGGACACTGAAAAGGAAATTAAGATGTCTTTTTTTGAGAGACAGTATGTGAATGTGTCTGTCATATGTGATGAATTAGTTATCAAAAAGGTCTCCCCTTCAAGAGGAGAGGCTATGTAAAGTATTAGTGTCAGTCATTCTCTTCTAGATCTGCATCTCCAGAGAAGGCTTTCACTGACCCTGTCAAACAACTTCCCAGTTTTCAGTCTGATACTAGAAACACTGGTTCTTGTGTTGGTCATACGTGATCCTTTTAATTTTTTAAAGGCTTGTCCTGTTAACATCTATGGCAATCATTTTATTCTCAGGTGTCCTGCAATCTGCTGCAGAAGAGATTCCTCTTCATCATGGTTTCCTGCAGAGACTTCACTTTTGTTTGCTCCTGGTTTTTGGGGAATGGAGAGGTGGAGTCACTTCTTGGTTTTTTCATTGCCGAAAATAGATTTTCAGGATAAAAGTAAATGGCAGTAGTTGTTCTTTATGCATGCAAAGATGACAGGAGGAAACCTTTTGCCTAGAACTCAAATTGCATTCAAACCATTGTCAACAGCTACTTACATTTTCTGAGGTCCATCCATTCATGGTGTAAAAGACTTTTGAAACTAATCCCAAGCATGATGCTAGATCAGTCCTGTTCCCACCTTCATGTATTCATTTCTGGCTTGATATTGCTGAATGATTTATGTTTCAAGGAAGGTATTCAAACAACCTTGCTCCAGGATGACACACGACTTCTCTTCTGGGGCTTAGAAACCAGTTCCTGCACTTCCCTGTGCATGGAGTGGCACACAGTCCCCGCATGAAAGGACAGCTGAGACTTGCACCAGGCCAAGCAACAGAAATAAGCTCCCAAGACTGGGAGAAACACATGTTCTTTACCTTGGCACAGCACTTGATTTTCTTTCTGGTTCTCTGCATCTGCCAAGTGGAATTTAGAGCTGCAGAGAGGGATGGATGCACATGTGTATGTGTGCACAGAGAGTACAAGCGTTAGCAGCACTGCAGGCCACAGAGTCAGAGGGGCAAAGATGGTAGTAAAGCAGGACTTCTAAAGTCATTCCACTACTTTATCCCCAAGCAGATTTGTGGAAGTCTGTCCCTTCCAGAGGGAGAGGAACGGAAAAAACAGTGACATTTCAAGGTCAAGACAGCCACAATCATTTTGCCATGCCAGTCAATGGTGGCTCTGACACCTTAGCTAAGACCACTAGAGTATGAGTCTTGTCCTTTCACTAGCAGTCTGTCCCCATCCACCCCAGAAGGTCTGAACACCAGCAGAATTGGTCATCCTTTCCCAGAACATGGAGTCAGTCTTGATTAGATGGACAAATGCTGTCTGATCAAGAGCTGTCTGCTGTCTACTCTCTCCACCTCCACAGGAGCCACTCTGCTGATCTCCTAACCAGATACCAGTTACTGGCATAACTTTCATCCTTTCTCTTTCCATGTTAAAAGTTTGTCTCTTGTGTCCAGGAATAAACTGCCATTTTCGTAGTTCTTGAGTTTCATGCTTGTTAAATGATACCATGGGTGTCAAAGAACAGTTGTCCACTTGCTTGGAAGCATTGGTCACATAGGATCAGGGTTACCGGCCTAAGGAGTGTATGCCTCCTTGAAGGTAAGTAAGAGTAGGGGAGAAGATTTACTTCATGGAGATAGCTATGCTCTTGAATGAATTCTTGTTAATGCTGGATGGTTTGTATAATGCTCCAGAATTTCTCTGAGCTTTGACCCTCTAGGGTCAGCAGTCAGGCACTGAGAGAGCTTGCTCTTCTTGGGGATGACTTGTGCAGCCTTTCCGAGATTATGCAAATGACAAGACAAACACTTTCTGAATAATTCTTCTCTTCATGTTTGGACAATGACCCTTCAGTTTTAAAAAATATTTAGTATTTCTATCTATCTGTCTGTCTATCTATCTATCTATCTATCTATTTATCTGTCTGTATTTGCTGAGAAATGTATAACCAAACATTTTGATGAGTGTTTTGCTGATTTTATCTGCTTTTCCTTCTTCTTTTCCAGTACAACATTAAAAAAGTATCTTTTAGAAAGTCCTCAGAAAAAATCCCTCCAGAAGACATTTAAAGACAGAAAAAAGAAACTTTTTTTTCTATTCAACCCCCTACCATTATTTATCTGCAAGTTGCTACCCTCATCCCTGCCACTTCTGCAGATGTCTCCACCAAATCAAAACTTTTACTCTAGAGTGGCTTCCCCAGGAAATGGATTTTAATGTGATCATGTTGTTTATGTGTCAGCCCATACAACTTCCAGCTAACAGCTTTGTAACCTGACAGGCAGGAGAGAATGCCTAAAAATATTGTGACTATCATATTTCATCAAAATAAGCAAGTGGAGAAAGGAGAGAGACTTTCTTACGCAGGGATCACACCTTTTATTGAACACTAGAGAATCCACGCAAGTGAGAGCCTTTGGAATGAGCTTTCATTTCTTCCTGTGCTTATGGAACCACTTTGTCTGTGGGTTGTCACTGCTCTCCCTAATTACAGCCCCCTCCCCTGGGCTGTATCACTTTTTCAGCAAGTGTGAAATATTGCCTTGGAATCTATCGTCTCACGATTCACCTTAGGTCTGGCCTGGAGGATTGTGCAATTTCTGTGGTCTGCTCCAGTGCAAACAGGAAAAAGAATCCGAGCCTCATTTTTTACAATGTGCAGCTTGCGTGCAGGAAACGGACCGACTCAGCAGCATCTCTGGGACATTTATTGCTCTGCACTCTCGCCAGTAAGGCCTGGGCCATTAGCTCTGCTGGCGGAGGGCTCAGAGCCGTCAGCATTCATGAGGCCTCCGGTGGCCTGTCATCCTGCTGGAGGTCAGCTGGGAAAGGCCCAGAGAAGTTCTCAGGCACTGCTTGGGGCAGAGGGGAAGGTTTCTTCCTCTTCCAGAGAGGTGATGTGAACAAGTGCAATGCTCCCACTTCCCCATCCACAGAAAGAACCAGCTCCAATTACGAGCCCAATCTATCCACTTGTTTTCAGTAGCAATCCACAGTCAAGTGGTAATGGCACAGGTGGCTGCAGCACAGTTGAGACCATATGTGAATCCATCTCTGCCCAAGGGACCCACTTTCCTCACCCACCTGCTACATTTTCCACTCAGCTCAGCTGCTCTATGCTACTTTGGTCTTGGCACCTTCTGGGGATGAAGTTTCTTTCTCTGGAACAGAGACAGAGCCTTGGGGCACTGGGTTAAAATCTTCACCCTTCTTGTTAATTCATCCCATTTATACTCAAATGCGATGAAGGCCCATCCTGTGTGCAGTTGTGTTTCTACGGTCATTAATACTGCACAACTCAATCCTACAGCTCACTAGTGAGTATTTCATGCCAGCTAAAACAGACAAGCTCTGAAAAAGTCTCTCTCCCACACTTTTCTTGCTGTCCAAATCCATCAAGGAATAATTTCTTTTTCTGAATTAATTTTAATCTCCATTGACATGTTTTCTTAGTTAACTTTACTCAAAGGAAGAAATGGCCTAGCTCTTGCTATATACTGAAGGCAAGGAATTTGCATTCTCTCCTCTAATCTTTCACACCATGAAGACAGATGTGGAGATGTGGGACTGATATTTTGGGATTCCCCCTTCTAGTTTTCTAGACTCCATGCCCTGTCACTACGTTGCTGAACTGGGTCACTTCTTCTGGGTAAGTCACTTTCTCCCTCTCTAGACCTTGGGTTCTCTACCTTTTATAAACTGCATTGAGGTTCCTGGGTGAGAAGGAAGACCCAGAGAAGACAATATTAGTAGCATCACAAAGGCTACTACCAGATATACACTTAAATTCAGGAGATTCTTAATTTTGCCTTGGTTAAGGTTTGCAGTGGTCTGCAGTTTCCACCTATGTGTTCTTTTGACTCTTGGGCAATGCTGGGAGATCCACATGTATTGGGACAGAAAACTACCTTCTGCCTGTCTCGAGTGTGTAATTCAATCCTGAGAAGCAGAGCAGACCACCACAGGGCAGGACCTAAAGTCCAGGCATCACCACCCCAGGGCTTTAGGTCACACAGCAAAACAGCATGTCAGCCAGAGAGGCAATGAGCCCCAACAGGGGCTAGGAAGCAAGGAAGTTTGAGACGTGCAGACCCTTTCCTCAAATGGGCACTGGAGGACCTACAGGAAAACGTGCAATTGATGGAAGTGTCAACCTGTGTTGATCCTTGAAACCCACGATTATGCAGGGATTAGAGCAATTGCTAGAAAAGCAGCAAGCTCTGCTGAAGGCCAATAAAGGGGCAAGGTTTACTGTGTGGCTGGCTTGGCTGTGGACTGCTTCATGTCACTGAGCAAACATCTTATCTAAATCACAGTGTTGACTCAAAGAATGAACTCAACAGATCTTCCTTGCTTCCCCACTGCCACCCCCGATTTATGTATTCGATGACCAGAAGCAGCGGAACAGTAGCTGTGCATTTACTAGCACAAAGTACGAAATGCTGCAGTGAAAGCTTACCTGGGGTTTCCCACTGGGATACACGAATATCAAGACTTTCTGTGGAAAAATGTTATTTAGAGGTAGAGAGAAAATAAGACTGGGTTTCAGTTACTTCAATTCCAGCCCAGATGTGTCCTCCTTTACATGATCTCGAAGTGCTTTATTTCTAAATCTGTGCAACAAAAGAGGAATTCACATTTCTTTATGGTATATTTCTTTATGGTGGTACTTTGCAGAAGATCAGGTGCCCATGTTCCCTCTTAGGGGTGCAGATTTCCTAGAAAACTACATATCCCACAAGGCAAGCAAATGTTGGAGCTTTTTTGGGCACATGATGCCAGTCCTATTTGGGTAGCTTAATGGGACATGTAGTCAATCTGGTTCCTAGCCCACAGAAGAAAACACAGGCTGGGACAACAACTCCCAGAGGGCAACGCATAGCTGAAGTGTGAAACTAAGTGCTGAAATTACCTCAGAGGAAGGGATCCTCTGCAGGCTGTCTCAGGGATGACGTGCTTCCATTGTTTACATCTTAAATATCAAAACAAGATGTTTTGACATTTACTACTAATAAAAAAAAGCTTTTGACATTTTCTGCAGATTAGAAATTATGGAATTTTTTTTTTTTTTCATTAACCTCATGTTTTGGAACTTAAAGCAAATTTTAAAATGTCAGATTTTCCCATGGGATGGAGATTCAGAATTTTTTCTCAGCTGTAGTTGTGATGCTTGGAATTACCTCTGATAGCCAAGGGACTGACAGTCCAAACAGTGAAACACTCTGCAGGCTCAGGCAGAGGCGAATTTCCTCCCTTTGTTTTGCATTTTGAAACAGCACACTTTTTTAATTCCATTCCTCCATTATCTGATACAGTTTTGCAAAGTAGGCAATTCCATCTAATAGCTTTCTTCTTTACAACAGAGCAATCCCCTTGTTACTTAACACTGCCTAAATCATGAGTGTAATTTTCTCAAGGAAGAAAAAAGAGCTTAGTGCCCCAGTTGGGAGCAGCTGATGATATTTCTCCTTCTACAGTTCAGGCTGAGGTTGTGTCCACCCCATGGCCGTCCCCTGGTTAGCCATCAAAGATCTGAATTGTGAAGATTGCCAAGATTTTTTCTGGATATCTCACATCCCACCCCAATAAAAGACTGTGGGTTGACCCCCAGCATCTGCCCTGACACTAGAAAGTGCATTACACCTGGGAAAAACTGGAAAGCAATGAAAATCTGCTGACTATTGCACAGTAACCAAGACATGAGAGACACACATCTTTATCCAAAGTCTGCTAATATAGTCAGGTGTCAAGTCAGTGTTAAACAAGGTTTGGATTTGATATCGGAGGCCCAAAGGAGCTTCTACCTGATGAAGCTTTGTGCTTTTAAAGAAGAGGAGGGCAGGTGGGGGAGCAGAGTATGTTGGTGGGACAACTTTAAAAAGAGACTATGAATAAAAAGTGGGAAGTAGGTTCCCTTTTGCTAGCAAGCCAAGGCAC
Source organism: Haliaeetus leucocephalus (assembly GCF_000737465.1). NCBI lineage: Eukaryota > Metazoa > Chordata > Aves > Accipitriformes > Accipitridae > Haliaeetus > Haliaeetus leucocephalus. Next base: position 17,972,698 of record NW_010972437.1, on the reverse strand, counting down.
TAAGCTGATTGCCTTTGGACTTGGCAATGTAAGGAAGCCATGTCTGAGCCTTGTGATCCAGACCCATGAGGGACCGTTCAAGTTCATTCATGTGCCTTTGCAAATAGGCTGTTCCTCCAAGATGTGCCACATAAAGAGTTAGTGCACTTGATTATAGTGTTAGCATTGAACATGAAATAAGACAGGCCACTCAACACCCACAAGAAAAAGCTTTTGATCCTCAGGACTGGTCTGTCTGATGATGCTGACCAGTGACAGCTGCACTAGGATAAGTGCAAGAAACCCCATGAGCAAAAGCCATAGGTTATGGGGAGACTTTTGATAGTCAGAAAGGTTTGTATCCTACAACTGTAGGTTATATTTCATATTTGGTTTAGGATTCACTGTTGCAATCCCAGATGCTCAAGCTCTTACCGAACATGACAGAACTTTGGTCGACAATCATACCTCTGTGCCAGTGAGCTACACAAAGTCACGTTCTGCAGAATATATATCCTAAATAGATACCCTAAATAAATCTGGCAAGGCATATATATCGTAAAGAAAAAGTGAGTAAAGGTATTGCAGGTGTGATGGCATGCCAGAGTGAGCAGTGAATCATAGAAAAGGGTAAGTAGAGGCACAAGTGTTGCCACCATCTTCCCTTAGAGAAGAACAGTGACTGCAAACAAGAATCTGACGTGATCTTGCTGACTACTTGATAATTTACTAGTGTTGGCTCCAGAGCACATTCCTCACAGGGTGTAAGCTGGGAAGGATGTTTTTGGACTTCAGTAGACTGTCAGAAACTCCTGGAAGAGCTTTCTCTACACAGGGGCATGCAGCATCATTCACTTGAATTAACCAGTGGGTTGAATTTAAAGCTGATGTTTAAACTACATTGAACCCCTGGTTAGACTATCTCATTTGGAATTAATATGGCTTCAGTCCAATTTACCTTAATTCACTTTGGGATTGAAGTTGATGACTTAAATCTTAGAAAAAAGTGTCTCTAAGATGGTATTTTAATGACCTTAGGGACAAATGGGCTTATCCAAGTTATTTTGAGTTAAATAACCTGTTTGCAAAAAGCCAGTTCAGATTCCTCTTCTTGAATGTTTCTTTGCAAATAAATCTGTGTACATAATGGTTTTCTCATCCTGTGAATCTTCTGAGACTTCAGATTTTTTTCATGTCCCACCACAGGATAAACCCAAACTCTTTTGTAGTGGTTTTGGTTCATTTAGTTGGGATTTTTGGGGGTTCTGCTCTCTCTTCCCTTCCTCGCCCTGAACAAACAAACAAAAACTATCTCTCTCTGGAAATGAGTCAGCTGACTAAAATAGCAAAGAGATCAGCTGGGGTGGGAGCCATTACCCCCATGAAGTCAACACAGTCTTAAGACGATCTTGCAACTTTTTATGATTATGAATGAAGTGGTAAGAGCCCAAAACATCATCCTCCTAGTCTGAGACCTGGTCATATTTATTCCAAGACATATATCCTCTATATTAGCAGCTGTTCTAAGCTGAAAGAATCTACATTTGAGCAGAAATTCCATCACCAAGATGGGAAACCCACCTTTATTGAATGTTTGGGTTTGTTTTATTTTACAATGACACTTTCTTGTAAAAAGATGCGTGGGGGGGAGGTTGAAACAGCAACATTTTCTAATGACAACACTTTTAGCCAGCAATCCTGTCTGTCTGCAAGCTACTGTTTCCTGGTCTGTGAGCTTTGTATGCTGTATACTGCCTATCTAAAGGGCTGTGCTTACATGTCTGCCTTTTTTTGTCCCCTCTTGTTGCACAGCCTAAACAATCCCACTCTCTGGGAAATTACCATATCCAAGGGGCTCTACTGTCACACTCTTCAACTGACCTGGACCTAAAGGAAGAATGTAACAAAAGTCCAAGGAAACCCAAGATAAGGGACTAAGTAATGTTGAGTGAGTCTAGACAAAGGTCATCTGAATCCTTAGGCTTGTTTAAGATTGTTAGGCTTAGGACTTAAGAATCACATTCCTAAATTGTCACTGATTTCTGCAGGATTGATGCACCCAAAAGCCTTCGGGGAATTTATTTCCAATAGCAAGGTTACTCCTGTCAAGGCCCATGTAGCCAAAGGAACTTAATGCCAAGGCTTTAGCATGAGTTTTAGGCCATAAATGAAGAGAAGTAATATGGAGTCCAGTAATGAAACTTATTTTGCTAATTAAATGATGAAGGAAAAGAACTTATGAGCATTTTAATTCAAAACTTGACTCTAAGAGTAACAGTAGTGAAAAGAACATATCCAATAAAACTCATGGTAACTTACGCCAAGCTGTTGATGTGAATGAGATTGTAGAAACTCAGCTTCTCTTCCCAGTGTGTGTAAGCAAGTGAAGGTGTAAGTATGCATGTCTAAGAAGTGGCTTCTCAGTGAAGATGACCAAGGAGAGCAGCTTGCCAAAGCCACTTAGTTTGCTAAAGACAATAGCCTGAGGTTGGATTAGAACAGACAGCAGGACAGTTCCTTGGGTTTGTGATTTTGCGTTACTTGGATTGGTATCTTGAGCAAGGAGTGTTACTGTTACTGCAGCCTTACTGCTTTGAACTAGTGGGTCTTTGTCAACAGGATTGAGAAATAACTAATTACTGCTCTGAAACCAGTTTAGCGACAGAGCTACAAATGGTCCCAGTAAAGGAAATCAGTCAGAAATCTGAACAGCTAACACTTCTGCTTGTTTTGAGGAAGGTAACAATGCCTTATATCCAGCAACATTCCAACAGCATTGATCAGCGCTCTAACTTTTCATGGAGAGGAGGAGTTTGTGGAACAATATGAATTTAACAAGGCATCTTAATGCTGTTGCTCTGATCAAGTCCAGCTGCAGCTTCCCCAGGGAGTAACACCTGTGTGGTGTATCTTTACATAGTACCCCTTGGTACCTGGGGATAAAAGCCCCTCCTACATCCTGACCCTCGGGAATATGGGTCCAAAAAAAGACCAAGACAACTGTGCAAGGGTGGCTTAACCAAAAACACCTACATCCATGATGAGAGGTTCACCAAGCCAAGAACTTTTCAGGGATGCAAATACATTTGTGTTATGTCATATTGCACCACGTCTTCACTCAGTCATCTTCTAAATTACCCTATGACTGCATCCAGCTGTGCTTTTTTCTATGATTTTTCATGGAAGACGAGTCTCTGGGTCACTGAGAATTCAACCAGAATAGTGCATAAGAGCACTGTACTTGGGGAGGGGGGTGGGGGGAGGTGGGGAGAACCCGAAGGCTCCCAGAATGCCTTGGGAAAGGGGGAGCTTGTTTGGATAGCTGGGGCAGTTGCTTGTTCAACGCATTCCTCTGTGTCCATGGCCAGTTTGCAGTGTGCTCTAAGACCCTTAGTAAACTTGATGAGGAAGCAGGAATAGAAACAAGACTGGAATTCCCAAGTAGGTCAGGGAGGGTAAAATTTCAGTCTGCCTACATTATTGGAGAACACGTGAATGGACAGGACAATATTCATGAGGCAGAATTGGCAAATTAAGAGCCAAATTAACAACATAAAGTTTGGGGGGGGGGGGCTTTTCTTTTTTTTTTTTTTTTAAAGGAACATTTGGAGCCAAACTTCTAGGAAGGACCACAGAGAATTAGCCTTGCAATTCCTGCTAATAGGAGCCTGGAGACCCTTCCAATATGTATTCTCATCTTCTCCCCCCCGGTCTATGCTGAAAACCTACCCTCTGAGGGTTATCTGAATGCTGTTAACAGGAAGGCAGCTAAACATTTGTCTTGCAGCAAAGACAGAAAAAAAATGAACCAGGGTTTTTCTTCTCTTCCCCATAAAACTTGAGCATTCATACTTGGAGTGAATGCAGACAGCCCTGGGACCTGTATAAAAGACTAGCAACTGGCTGTAAGCACCATAACTTAGAGCACATTCCACATTAAAATGAGGAGAACTTGGGAATAACAGCAATGGAATAATAGAAAGTTCCTCATCAAGCAAATTCCCAGCACCCAGCTCAGGGAGAGGTGAAAAGTAAAGGCAATTAATTGAAGAGGATGGATTGAGATCTCTGTGGCCAGATGAGGGAAGAGAAAATATAAGGGGAGAATGGGAGTATGTAAAAGCAGTTGATGCCTTCCAGTAAATCTTGCAATGTTTGCTGATCAGGAGCCGTCATGTTCTGTACAGACTGCTGTTATCTGTAACCTCCCCCTTTCTAATGATGCTTCCTGCTAGGGATAGTCGCTGAATGAGCTCTTTTGTTTTCCATTGGCTTATGCTCAGGGAGGAAGGCAAACATATCTTCCTTATATACAGTTATTGTGGTGGGGAAGGAAAAAGAGAAGAGTATTTTGAGCTTTAAGGCAAAAGTAGCACATTTAGTATCCTATTTTCTAAGTGGCCCAGATGAGACTTCTCCTGAGTGTAAAATACTTGCACAAGTTTACTTGCGTCTCAGGTGTTTGCCTGTTCCATATCCAACTCTTTGTGTGCCTCTGCAAGCACAACTGAGTGACCTTTGGAGTGCAATCATGAATCTTAACCCTCTGCAATCTGAGCCCATGGAAATTGAACCCCATCATCTGAAAATCTGGTACTTTCAGATCAGCTGCAGCTTCTTAGGAGCCCATGGAGCACACAGCTTTAGGGCATCAGATCCAAACTTCTCTGAATTTCTAGCAGGAAGGTTTGGATTCAAGGCTGTGGAAGAGTGACTATACTCATAAAGAGCATGTACTTAAAGATCTCAAAGGCATCAATGTCCTGTGGGTGATCATTCACTTTCCCATACACCACTGAGTTTAGAGAAGGGAGAGTTTATTCCCAGATTCTGTGGAAATTTTATTATGAATCTGAGAAAAGATGCTCATATTCTGCCTAAACACATAACAAATTTTCCAAAATTGTTCTCACAGTTTTTGTAACTGTTTGCCAAAATCTGATTCTGTCTTTGGTTTTTGCTTTCCTGCGAGTGTGTATTAACCTGAAAAGCTTAAATCCAATAGCCCTTGCTAGGGATTCCCTCTAGTAATTACACAGTCCTACAAAGGAGACTATGCATTCCTGCTGAATGCATTCCCAACAATGTTCTCGCAGCATTGATGTAGGTCACTTTCTTTACCAGAAATATCACTGCAACTTGTTTAACAAGAGAAGGAATGAGAGCTCCTTCTTGAACTCCCTAATTTGCTAAATAAGAACAATTAAAAATGTGTCCATATAGCCTGGTTGTGGCCTCTCCTTTCATAAATAAAAATACTTTAAGCGACATTTCTATAGGAAAGTTGCAATACAGACTTTTGTACCCCGCAGTCAGACACCATGCAAACAAATAAGATCTCTCAGGCTATCATCACCTCCAGCTAAAATTATAACGACTGAATTATTTCCAATTTACTCAAAGTCAATGTTAGCTGGAAAGATGAAAAGAGTTTATTTTTGTCTTTTGCTTTTTTTATTTAATCTTTTTCAAAGAATAAATCTTCATTTGGAGGGGTGGTGTGGAAATTCCTTCTAGCACTTGGTTCAGAAGACACAAGGGAAAAAAACCCACTTTGTCTATTTTTATTTTTAAATAATTAATGTGGTTTAATTGGTCACTTCACAGGAATGCTTCGGCCTGTTTGGTGCTGATGAAATTGTGGTGAGGTTAAAGAAAAGAGGAGGTTCAGCACTTACTTATACAAACTGTCCAGTTTCTAAGGCATCTGGTGCTGGTATGAAAATTAAATATGGATATCATGCATCACACATGATGTGACCCAGTTTTACTGCTGTGAATCCAGATGCTATAAACCAGCCACGTCCTGAAAGCTGATTAAGCACAACTTGGCGAGCCCAAATCCAATGAAGAAAACCATGACCTTGTCAGAGCAGGAGCCAGGCATATCTCCTATTGTCATTTTTCAGTTCCTTTTGAGAAAGGATTGGTGTTGGGGATTTCATTGGGCAGAAAGAGGACACACCATTGCATAAACATGTGAAAATGAATCTTTTTGTGTCATTTATAGCTTGAGAGTAGCATCATAAAGCAGAGCCAAGAAGTCATTGAATAGTGAGGGAAAACATGGGAAAGGTGTATCCAGCACAGCCAGGTTGCAAGGTGGTGGGTCTGACAGACCTGTGTCCAGATGTGAGATGTGAGCCTTCTTCTCATGGGGGTGTGATGCAGCTGTGCACCATTACGCTTGCCTGTGAATGCGTGCCCAAAGCCAGGAATGCTTATACCCCAGAAGCAGTCTGGTGGTTGAACACCTCCAGATGGATCATTTAAGTAAATTTCTTCCAGTTGAGACTTGACCTGGGCCAGGTTTTAAGCACTTTCTTGCGTAAGCACAGTTTCCAAGCACGAATGTGTGTTTCGGTCACGCTGTGTTGGATGCACATGCGCTCTGCTTGAACACATGGGACTTTTCAGGGCAAGACCTTTTAATTGTTGCATTTCCTTCTAATGGGTCTGTTGCTTCCCAAATAGCATTTGCATCTGTCCTACAAACTCTCAGGCAGAGTCCTATTCTGAAACAATGTGCTTGTTGCAGGGCTAGAGTATCTTCCCAGACAATAAGCCAACAAGTCCTGAGTGCTTTTCAGAGTGTGCACCATTGTGTACCAAAAGGTGACTGATGCCTTCACAGTCCATGAGGTGATTTAGTGAGCTGGAAGGCAGAAATAGGTGCAACCTGAAGCTTGTCCGTAAGGAAGCCAAGTGGATGAAAGGGAGGACATGGTCCTCCTGGTTGCCCACTGGGGTCCTGCAAAAGAGCAGTGCATCTATAGCCAAAACAGGATGGGGGACAATCTGAAACTGAAAGCTGCCCACCACCAAGTGTGGAATGAGAAGCTAAGATACCAAGATGGGGTATCTGCAGCCCCATCAGCACTAAAGAAGCTGAACCAGACCTCAACCCGTCACCTGTCTATCCTAATGGAAACCTGAGGGAATTAGCACTTAACGTGCTCTTCAGAGTCATTTCAGGCTGTTACTCCTGATCTCAGCATCTTTTTCTTTAGTTCATCTTTTTCTTTACAATATCATCAATAAGGATCTAGTCATGGCAGTATCCTTCCATCCAGCTAGGATATCCTGAAAGGCTCCTGCAGTTTAAGGAGGTAGTAAATTGCTGTGATATTGAAAGGCAATTTTTTATCCGTAATGTCTTTTTTCCTCATCTTTATGTCTCACTTTTTTACCATCAGTATTTCCCAGCCTCGCTGTAATCATATGAGACTCATTTATATTCTTTGTTGTTGGGTAGATATGGTGTGTTTACCTTGAAAAATTTCCTATTTTTCAGACAAGTCCAAGAGTGTCCATCAAATTTCACAAAGGTGTTTTTGGGTTCTCAGGTAAAATCTGTTCTTCCACAACTTTCTAATTCCACAGTTTGAGTTTTAGTGCAGAAGGGCGAACAAAATAAAGAACCAAGCCAACAAACAAAAATATACACACTCCCAAACAACCTCCCCAGTGATATTCCTGGAGATGAATAGCATCCAACTCTCTGGTACTCTAGCCTGTGTCTAAAACAGCAGTAGGCTCAAATGCAGTTGTCAGCTTTACTCTGCTGCAGTGACAGCTCAGGGATTTCATGCGGCATCATATCTGTGGTAGCTGGTTCCTGGAGAGTGGACCTGAGCTCCTGAGAGAAATTACTGGACTGTGTTCTTGCTGTGCTGCAGAGACAGCTATCTGCATGGGAGTGATCCAGATGTGCATCTGCACTCAGACTCCCTGCTCCATAAGCAGTTGTCTCCCTGGTTTCAGAAGGGGAAAGCTGGATGCCTCCATGAAGACCACACTCTGCATACCTATAAACTAAGCTTCTTTTGCCTCATTTTACATTCAGGTGTTACCGACTCTTCTCATGGCTCACACACGCAGCGTCCTGCATGGCTGGTACCATGCCCAGCTGCCATTGACTGGCCATCCAACATGAGCCGTGTGGGATGTCCAGCACTGTCTTCACCCACAGGCAAGCCCAGCCAGCCACTTGCCTAGGGGCAAGCCTTCCTTCTCGTAATTCTCAGGGCAAAGGGCCCTTGCCACAAAGGTGCTCAAAATCTAACTTGGTGTGTGTCCATCTCTTAAGGGCTAGGAAAGCAAATAACCACACTAGCTCAGCTGACAAGGGGTAGCTCTGTTACATGAATACAGCACCACTTTGCAGAAGTGTTGCAGAACAGGAGCTTTCATCCATGGGATCCTTTCAGGACCGCATTGGAGTTAGGCTGGTTTTATGCATATGCTATGAACGGAACCCATCCCTGTTCCAAAAACCGCCTGCTTTTATGCTGCCGTGGTACAAAAGGATTGTTTTCTTCCTGCAGCCTGATTCAATTTTAAACCCAATTTTTATAGCTCCTATCTGTATAAGCTTCCAGTAAGACTATTCTCATCTGAGCAAAAATTGGTTTGAGGAAGTTTTACCACAAACCCTTAAATACTTTGATATGACAGTATCCATTGCACTGACAAAGTCAAGGTTAAAAATAGAGTTTACAGGCTTAAGTTTGGCATTCAAGTTTACTGCAATATTGCAAAACGATTTAAAGTCAGCAAAATAATGTTTAACATGTCCCGGATCCCAGATCTCCTTGGAGGAGCAAGAAAAAAAGAAGAAGAAAAAGCTAAACAACCACAACATCAGGTCAGATGGTAATTTACTGCTGCCAAGCCTCCTCCATACAAAATCATTGCAGATGCTTCCTGGTCAGTGACAGTCTAAACAAGCAGTGAAACATTTACAGCTGTAAGCCTGCATGCCTATTTGAAACAGCCTTCTGGAAGGGAAGGTGCATGGTTTCAGAGAAGACCCTGCTGAAGCTAGGATCCTGTGGCAGGGTCAAGGCAAATCTGGAGTTAAGAGAAAGGTTTCAACGAGGAGATGCAGGGGTCTTTTTGTGGCTTCCTGCAAGGGAGGGTGAGAGTATTTTATTGACGCCTTGTTGATCCTATTTGCACTGTTGCTTACAGAGATTGTAGGGGACTCGCATCAGCTAGACAGAGGGAAAAAGAGGATTTTATTTCCCATGATTCATAGTCCCAATTCTGTCTATTCTTACCCATTTTTCTCCTGGTGCTTTGGGGCTGAGCTGTAGCTAGGGACAGGGTATGGGGCAAGCATCCTGATGCTGCCAGAGGTAGTGAGAGTTTCCCCTGGACCATAGCAGGTGTGAGGTACTCACGCCATCCAGATTAATCCCACTGCCAGATTTGGCTTTGAGAAGGAATTTCTTTTTTTCCCCATTGCTCACATCTGGCATGGATAATTTTAGAGAGATTTTGCTTTTCTCTGTGAAGTAGGGGTATAATCTTTTCTTCAGGACTTCCACCATAATAAACTCCTTGCTGAAAGTGAAGGAACCAGACCAGACTCTGTGCTAGCTCACACTCTGAGTGCATGATGGTCCTCATACCCTTTCAGCATTTTACAAGGTCTTAAGCTTCAAAAGGGCACATGTGGATTGTGCTGGGAGAAAAGCAGCAATTCTGAGGATACTTTTTGACTACAAGTTTCTACATAGTGGCTTGAAACTATCAAGATGGGGAGGTTTTTGCCACCCAGTGTACTTTTTTCTGTCCATGGTGTGTTGTAGTTTGGGATGACTGGCATTGCACCATCACTGAAAAGCCTCAGCAAAAAATCAGGTTGAAGATGTGCTCGAAACTCAATGACTTTATTAGAGGCTGACTTGGGAGCACTGGCCACTTGCAAGGCTCCCCAGTACCTCCTATTACAACACATGCTGCTTTCCGTTGTTTATGATTTTGCCAAAGCTGAATGTTTGGGTTCAGGTTTTCCATGCTGGATGTATGCCTTCAGGCTGAATTGCTTTTTGTTGTTCATTTTCCACCCTCCAAACACCTTTCTCATCTAAGTTGACCTGACAAATATCTAAAAGAAGTCACACAGTCCCCGTTTTCCAGGTCTGGGTCTGAGCAACACTGAGGAGAGTCTGTCAATAAGCATTGCTCCACAGAAGGAATGAAACCACTTGCAAAAGGTCAGGAAGGAAGTTCTTGGAAGAGCCAAGAATCGCAATCAAATTTCCCAAGCCTACGAACTGTGTCTTAACTCTCAGGCTATTTGTTCTCCTTGTCCCCTCATGATTTAAAGGGTAGGATGGGACTGGTGTTCAGAGCAGTCAGAAACTCTGGGTCAATTGGGTTAGGGGATCTTTATTCTATGAAGAGTTTCCCTTGCAGAACTTGTGTCAGAAATGTCTCGCACCACAGTATTTCTGTACACTAGCCCCATTCTTCTTTGGTGCCCTGCAGGCATCTGTGGTAACTACTCTCCTCACTGAATTTCTCAGCGATGAGTCCAGAGCCTGCCCAAACAAGAAAAAATAATAAAACCCCTTTCACAGGAAAGACTGACTTGGCAGCAGGTAGGGGACAAAAACAGAAAAAGGAGGGTGGCGTGAGGATAGCAGAGCAGAGCCCCCACACAGCACCTAACTTCTCTATGAAGAGGTCCAAGGTATCTGTCAGTACTGCCCAGTGGTGTTTAGTCTGGGCCAGAAAAATAGATAAAATAGACCCCATGGTTGCCTTGCTTTCTCCACCTCCCTGCTCTGGGGATGGCCAGCTCGGACCTGGCCTTGCAGTTCTTGAAGGAAGGATCCTGTGACACCCCAGGAATGGGGAAGAGGAAAAAACCACATCCTGAACCTCAGTGGAAGGTCTCAGGGAGCTTCATGGGACCTACAAAAACCCTTTTGTGGTACAACTGGGGCCTCAGCCACCTGAACTTCTAGGTGGAGGGCTTTGGGCATGGCATACCAGCTGCTGGAATGAGGTCCCAAAACCTTGGGGGTTTCAGAAGAGATCCCTCTAATGCGTGAGGAAAATGCTGCCAGTTGAAAGGTTTTTCACATAGGAAAGATGAGCAAAGCTGGCTGCTTTCTCTCCCAAATACACAAGGTGTGGTTTGGTTTACTTTAGAAATCTGTAAGGACTCACCATCCTTGGAAATGAAAGCAGAAGTTCCTTTAGAGGATGATTCAGAGCAGGAGCCTAATTTCTTGCACTCTGCATCACCAGTCTCCGCACTGCATCTGACACAGATGAAGGCAACTAGACAGATAAGTTACATGTCTTGTAGCTGGATGCTGAGACATGAATGCTCCATGTAGGTTATGTAGGTCCTGTTCTACACTATGCTCTTCTTGAGGTTGTAGTGCCTTTCTCCTTCCTGCTCTCAAAAGTGATTGTAATTCACACATAGGTGAAGGGTAGAGACAGGCAGCCAGCTCAATTGTTTCAGACACATTAAATCAACCCTTTTCCTAGGGTCATCTCATTGTTATTATGGTCAGAAAGCCTTGAGGACTCAAGATCCATTGCACAAGGATACGTGAATCTGCACAAAGCAAGGAGGCTTTGGAGGGAGCAAGGGATTGCCCTTAAGAAACAAGTGCAGATGATTATCTTATGTGAGTTGCAGTCTCTGGCTTATGTCTTTTGCCTGGTACAGCAGGTCTGGGGGGGTGTTGGATACATGTCCCTATGATCTAGTGCTGATGTACCATCAGCAGCCATAGGGAAAGCTTCAGTCTAGCTCCTAGTCAGAATCACCCAGTGCAAACTCTGCTGCCACTGAAGGAGAGAGTCCTGCTCCAGCCACGTGATAATTAAGACTGGAAAGCTCAGCCAACTGAAACTGAACTGCTTGCATACTTCTACTCATTTTCAACCAGATCAGATCCCTGACTCCATTTATCATGAGACCACAGGGATGCCACTGCTGCTACAAGAGCAGAGAAGGGAATGGGAGAAATGTGGGGTAAGTGGATTTACCCCTGCAGATTAATGCTGGCTTTACTTACCCTGACTCAGGCTAGTAGTCACAGACAGACACATCTCTGTGATGTGCTCTGGCTCCAGAACAATATGCTTCTGTGAAATTTCCTTATTTTGAACATACACCAATGAGCTCTAGTTCAAATTTAAAGTAATACATAAATCACAGCAGATTTTGGCATAAAATACAATGCCTTACCAAAAAAACAGTATATGTATGTTCACTAATCCAGCCAAGAACTGTAATAAACTGTCAACATCAGTCTTGTTCACTTCATTTTGGGGTCTTGCTAGTCCTTACAGAAAGGTTCTTCATCTGTGATCTCCAGGCTGGTGGTCTGTGGAGATTTTTCTGTTCCTGTGATTCTGTTTTTTCTATCTGCATCTGATAAACTTCATTAAAAGAAGTCAGTACCCTATGGGATGAAATGTCAGGCCTGTCTTCATGAAATATTGTGATCTGAATTGACCCAGCACAAGCTAACTCCATGTGGGAAGTAATGCAGTAATTTTAGTGCATTGGTGAGCCCAGCTAATAAGCGCTTTTGAGAAGTAGGTATATTAGTTGTCACTCAGCACCTTGTGATTGCATTTCCATGGCTGTTGGACTAGTTTGGAGTGTGGGCAAAACATGTCCTGCTTGCTTGCAAAAGACTGTGTGGATCTATGTGCATGTATATCTAATCACACAAATGAATTCTCTAGATGACATGAAAATCCTTGCCCAGAGTACAGGAATGATATTAGAAGCTGTATCATCCTTGCTTTCCAGAAGTGCTGGGGTCACTTTGAATAGAAACTTGAACATGGGAAATTTGCCTGAGGGAAGGCAGGGACAAGTCAGAGTATTTCAGAGCTACACAAGTAATATAAAACAGCAGGAAAGTCATAAAGATTTACAGACAGGCTGTCCTCTGTTCCCAGGTAAAGGAAAACAAGTACATCCACAAGAAAAGGAGGAGGCAGGGGAAAAGTATAATTCTTGCTGTAAATTTCACTTAAATTAGGAGTGCAATATAGAAACAGCACATGTGGCAGCTCAGCTTGGTTTTCACGGTTCCATACATTGTTTGCTTGGTTTTGGTGGGCTTTTTTTCTAAGATGCTGTTCTCTCCTGAGCCATCCATGCCCTAATCAAGCCTGTGTCACTGTGTTTGCTGTGTTAATCAGTAGTTGCCATGCCACATATTTGTGCCTGCTTCCTGCACCCTGCGCCAAGCCTGCCTTGGTTTTGCTGCTACGCCTTCACTCAGCTACACCAGTTTTTGCCAGTACAACTTGTCATCAGCTCTAAGGTCAGTTCCTCACCGACATCCCATTCACACGTCATCAGGCAGCCATGGGCTCTGAGCTAAATTCAACCCTACAAAAGAAAGGGCTTAGCAGTGCTATAAAAATTAAAGAGGTGCCTTTGTTTGTGTTCATCACCTCCCAGGTGACACTATATTGAGACCAGCAGTTCCTGGTCTGAGGCTTGTGCCCATCATGAGTACTACGTGGCAGGCAGATCTAGTCCAAGAGTCAATCAGCATGGAGCTAAAAGTCCACGCTGGCAGCTGCTGTTGCAAGAGACAACTTTTTGTTCAGGTGTTTTCTTACAGCAGGCTGTGTCCATCCAGTGATATTTTATTTACCAGTTCTTAGTTGTCTTGGGAATGTTTCAGACAGGTGCAGTTGGCTGCCAAAAAAGACACCAAAGCCATTCTCCCCTTGCCAAGGTTTGACTCCATCCCAGCAGACTTGACATGTTGCTCAAAGCCAACGCCATGTTTTGTTTGCCGTTCCCACTGACAAGGGCTTGTGGCCACCCCAAGCTAATCTCTGACTTGCAGGAGCAGGGGACGGTGCACTGAGAAGAGGCGGTGACAGGGAAAAGATAAAGCGCAAGTTTTGGTCACAACCATCAGACTCTAGGATGGAGTTTACTGGCTGAAGGAGCCTACAGTGATGTTTTCTTCCTGCTCATTCCTACAGGATAATGTTTTTGTCAGAATGGGCATTCAAATCACCGCACAGCACTGAAGGGTTTCAAGTACTTTGAAACAGCAAATGGATTTTACCTCCAGAACACTCCTCCTCTTGGGAGGAGCACCAAGCTCTGTACTCAGATGCTGTGCATGTTTTTGTCATGCAGGCCTGTGCATGCCTGCCTTGTGCAGCCGTTTCCAGCTGAGCTTGCAGTGTCACCAAGCAGGTCTGACCTTGTGAGTGACCCCATGGTCACATTTGGTGATGCGTTGTGCCACTCGCTCACATGCCATTGACCCAGTCACCTTAATCGCATCTGGAGGATGAAGAGCAAACAACTTCCTAGTTTGCAGATTTGCTTGGGAATGACATACACCTGGAAAACTGACTAGAAAACTGCAGCAATCTGAACAAAATACAAGGCCCCAGAACCTGAAGTAGATGGACCCTGGTGAATCAGTCTTCTTTGCTCTCCACAGAAAGGGGTGGCCTTCTACTGCTGGCCTACAAGCACCAGTCCTCCACGATGCAAAGGGGTTGTTGCTACAGTGTGTAGTTGTCTGTCACTGCCGAGCTCTCTGTGGGAGTGTGGCTGTAAACGTGCTGAAAAGCCAGCTTGTACTCAGGAAGCACAGGAATGCCTGCAGAATAAATAACAATGTAAATTAGACAGGACTGGAGCTCACCAGCCTCAGCAGGAGTTATCCCCTTGTCCAAACATCCAGCCAGCAGCTGATGAGCTTCCTTGTGTGCTCAGCAGTGCTCCTGCCAAGCTGAAAAGATTAAGAAGGAAAACTTGCCCCAGCTGAACAAATAGCTCAAAGGTCTGCCTGAGGCTCCATAGATGATTGAGGCGGCATGGTTAGGCGTTAGTTTCTGTAGCCTGAGAGACAGACGCAACTAGCATCACATCCAGCAGCAGCTGCCACACTAGCCTGCAGGACCTGCAACGCACCTGAAATTGTGCCCCCTGGAAAAGGTCTTCACTCAGCAGGCGAGAGCAAGGTTGAATTCCAAAGACACAAATTCAGATACCATCCACTCTTAGTTGTGCTGTCCTTTTAACCACAGGAAGAGATACCTGGGAAACCAAATGCCTCTTGCCTTCCTTGTCACTGCCCAAGCACAGAAACACAACTAATCTGTAGAAGAGACATCATGTCTTCCAGAAACGTTGACAGTCCTGCATCTTTCACCACTGCTGCTGAGCCCAGGAGTCAAGTTCTTCTTGGCTTATCTCCCTTAGGATGGTTGATGGGTCAGCAGGGACTGCAAATCTATGGCTCCAGCTAGTGAAGCACCGCTCAAAAACATTTTCTAATTTACAGCCAAGCATTTATGCAAACACCATAAATCCGGGGATGATCCACAGGGACTAGTGTAATCATACATTAAGAATAACAGAGTATTTTGAAACACTCATGACAGGTTCAGCCCCACCTGCCTTAAATCACCTTTAATGGTCTTGGCCTCATCTTAGTCCCCAACTGAAATTAAACCTGCTGTCACACTACTTTTTCTGAGTGCCTGCTGCACCTGAACTCATTACCAGAGACTGACAGCAGGGAAGAGAGGGGGCTGGAGAACCCAATGAATGTTATCATCACAGAGGGAAGTTTTAATAGGTTTTCTGTCATAGCTGTAAACTGAATGATCCAGGGACATTTATGATTATGTCCCTATGGAGTCCCAAAGGATAGAAGATAAAACACGTTTTTATTAAGCCTCTTGAAAGATATAACCACTCATTTTTCTGTGATGGAGCCCCACAAATGGGAGATGTAACAACCATTTTGCTTTCTGAATGCAAGAAAGTCTGTTGTGTGGTCAAATTGAATGTTACTGTCACGGCTTAACACCAAGACACCCCAAAACAATGTAGACAGGGTCTGGCACCCTCTGGACCCTCCAAGGCCAGTTTTGGGGTATCCCGGAGTTAAGCTGTGACTTTAAGAAAAATTGGAGTGGTCATTCCCATTCTCCCTGACAAAGGAACTAGAAATGTGTAGGTCTTTGCTTGCTGACAGTGGACATCAGCAAATGTGACTTAGGCCTGTTTTCTTCTGCAACTCTATTTACACCAGAAATCATTCACACCACTATGCTGTTTGTGTTACTGTCTGCCTGCACTTGCTCACTAGAGATTAAAATTAGACCCAGCAATGATTCTTCTGAAATCAGTGTCTCTGAAGGGACAGGTAGGTTTTCCCCTGACCAAGTACAAACCACAGATTTTTGTTCATGGGAATGGCATGTGACAGAAACCCAGTGGCAAGTAGTGTTGGGTCTCTGGGAAGCCTAAATAGGCTGTCCTCAAAGGTGGCAGAGAAATCCAAAGTCTAAAGGGAAAGCTCCTCAGATGAGACAAAAACTGACACAGCTGATCTTTTCAGGTGAGGTTATGGGAACAAGAAACAAACAGAAGTCTAACTTCTGTAAAGCATTTCATGAACTTGGATTCAGCCTGTCATCTCTGAGATGCCTAAAACAGAGGTACCCATGTCATGACTGTTATCCAATGGGGATCCCCACCTGGACTGTACAATGACATTAACATTTCAAAATTTTGTCAGTTTTAGATCTGTATTGGTTAGGAAGCACCCCTCTTTTGCTCTCAAATATACGCACAGAGTGTCTGCAGTAACTCTGCTCCTAACATGAGCACCAAGAGTTAGAGGAGCGTCAGTCTGGACACACAGATGTGTTTTCCTATCCCCAGTCTTGAGGAGTTTCCATCAGAGCACCTACAACCCATCTTAACAGTCTTGTTGTTATCACTGCCCCTATGTGAGAAACAGTAAAAAACATTATCCATGGGCATAAAGAGATTTACAGTTGCGGAATGCAGAAAGCAGGACAGTGGTTATGCAGCTGAATATATAACACCCAAGGATAGGAGGTGACTTGAAGGGACCTATAAATATCCAGGCACTTGTCACTGAGGGTGGTTTAAATGTGTCGCCTCTGATGCATTCAACAAATCACATGAATAGGGAGGTAACATGAACAAAAGTAAATGGAAAATGTTTTATTAATCAGATACTGTGAAAAGGCCTCTGACATGGCCGAAAGTTAAGATTACAAAGTTTGAAAATATTAACATGGCAAAAAGAGGAAAAAAAAGTACTTTTCTCTCACTGTGCAGTTCTTTTTCTTTGTCCTGGCATCAAGCCACAAGCTGCATAATCTTTGGAGATATCTCCTAGTACATGCATGGCTTCTGGACTAAGAATGGTGTAAGTGCATCTTTAATAACAGAAGTGCCCATTGCTCCACTATAAACAGTACAATAGAGAAGTGTCAGCAGTGGGAACGGACTTAGGGAAGGAATGGCTACGTAGCAGTAACTTGGGGTCACTGTGAGCAGCTCCCTGTGTGAAGGTTGTTGAAGTGCACATGCCTTGCCTCTATCACTGCTCACAGGTATCTGTCTAATTTGTCCTTGTAAACCTTCAGCTATGGAGACACCCTGACTTAACCAGGCAGGCAGTTCAGAGCTTCACTGCCCTTGCTATTTTCCCAGTGCAAAGCTGATGCTTCCCTTGCCTGTTTGAGCCTGCAGTTTGTCTTCTTGCTCACCACAGAACCCAGGAGCTCTTCATCATCTTCCTCTATATCCATTCCTCTTTACAACATGAAGACAGAGATCATGTTGAACACTGTAGAGTTTTCAGTCTTTCCTTTAGAGTTTTCTAGACCTTCGGTCAGCCTCTTCTTTTTCCTCTGGATCTCACCAGTTGCTTTGTCCCTTTTTTGAAGTGTGATGCCCATAAAAGAGCACTGTCCTTTAGCTAAGACTTTATTGATGCTGAGTTAGAGATTATTAGTTTGGACACCTTGCAAGGCAATGTTCCCCTTTATGTATCCATTTTTCACAGCAGCCTGAAATCCTGTCTCCCATTTTGTCTGGACACCCCCACCCCCCATACTCATACTGGGGAATGCAGAACTGGTGCCTTCCCATTTATTCCCCATCTTGTGTATTCCTCATTTGAGCCATTGAATATCCTTTTATAAGCAGAAAATTTTATGCCTGTCTTTGTGGAAGGAAATCACATTTATTTCAGTCTGCTGCTCCAACTGGGAAAGACTTCTGCAAATTCCTATCCCGGTCACCATCTCATGATCGACAGTTATGTTAGAGTTTTCAAATCCTCAAGGTTCGAGCTAAGCTCACTTTTAACCTTTTGACCATTGGAAAAGTTGCTTGAATATCATGCTCTGTTCTCCAGCTGTCTTCCCATAGACTTAAAAAATGTGGCACATTCCCATCATTAAGCATGTCCTTGACTTCCATGGGGTTCAAATCGGTCCCTTCTCTTTAAGAAAACACTAATTTAAAGGATCCTCTATGTCTGTTACTGAACCATGCTGGACAACTTCTCTTCCTTTTTTGAATAGTAAATGAATATTTAAAGAGTATTCTGCTACTTCCAGTATCTTGTCTGCAGTTATTATGGTTTATAGATCTAACCTAATGATTCCTGATAAATATCTTAAGTTCCCCCGGCTGCTTACATGGCAGTAATAAAATTGCCAGGCAAAGGTATCTGGCAAGAACTGCTTCAGTTCCTGACCTCATTACTCATGAATCTGCATACAGCTGCCTCTTATCCCCATCAAATGCAAATGCTAGAGTCTTGAGAGATGATTGTACACATTTGAACATGCCAAATTCCCAGTAGAATAGCCCCCCCCACACACCACATCAGAGTCCTTTACCCATGCTTTGAAGGAATTGCTTCCTTAAAAAGCCTTTGGTTTAAAGCAAGAGATGAGTTCACCCCTGTGGCCCAGTCTTGGCCCTCATTCTCTGCTGAGGCTGACATTTTATACACAAGGTGATGTCTTCCAAAGGCTGTAAGGGTTGCAAGAACTTCTCTGATCATCCTTCATGATATACCCACACTTCATATACACTGTGCCCCCTTCAACGGACACATGTGGTCACTCGCCCAGAGCTGGGTTCTGTCTGACTGCTTCTTCAGGTACTTCTAGACCAAATGATTTGTGGCTCACTGACCTTCTGAGCCAAGATGTTATTTTTTGTTAAAGCCCTTTGATGGATTTTACTCCTGTGAATTTGTCTAGATATTTTTGAACCCAAATAAACTTTCCACAACAACAGAAACCTGCAGCAAGAAGTTCCACAGCTGAATTGCAAAATGTGTGGAAAAGCATCTTCTCTTCCTTTCTTTGTCCTGCCATGTAGATTCTTTTGATGTCCCCTAGTTCTTGCATGGGAAGAGACAGTGGGAAATCATTCCCTAGCCATCCTTTCAAAGATGTTCATAGCTCTACAGATTTCTACCATACCTTTCCTTGCTTACCTTTTTTTCTGGGGATCTCATTAGCTTCATACAGATGGGCAAATTGCTCCTTTTCTACTTCTACTTTTATCACAACAATTTCTGTGATGAACACATATCCTCCAGAAATGGACTGAGAACCATCAGCCTTATTGTATGTCATCACATGGTCATTCCAGTCACTACCAACATGTGCTGCATTTGGACTATCGCCTTAGATCAGTAAATGGTTAAACACCTGTAGAAGAATGTGGCAGAACTGCTAAGCACTAGTTTTTTCCCATTCCCAGCAGCATGAGATGGCTCAAACTCCTCAAGTGACCAGGGCTGTGAGTTATCATGTCTCTCCTCAGCTGGGACAACTGCCTACATCTTTCTCTTTGCCTGTGGCAAACACACAGTGATTCATTTTAGCTTAGTCTGAAGTGTTAAATTACATTATTCTGCATTTGCCCAGGGATAAATTGACTCAGCATTCAGGCTAAGCATTTACTGTAAGGTTTGCATCCAGACAATTACCTCAGTTTAGCTGATGCTTGGTAACTTGTTAAGCCACAGTATCTTAATTACAAGTCTGAGACCTAAGGCTCTCATAAGACAGACTGGGATTTTAAGATAACTTCGGCTTCTATTTTGGAAAGTTGGAATAAATTCCAGGGCAAAACTACTCTAGAACAAAGCTCTGCATTACAATCTCCCATCATGAAGTCAGAAGAGTTTTATAAAACAGGAGTTGCAGCCATTTCTTTTCTAATCCAAACTGTCCACCAAATACAGAAATAAGATGAAAAACTACCCTTGGCATAGCTAATTGCAATTAGAGACTTTTGAAAATTCAAGCAATCGTTCCCCACTTCAAACACAATTCAGCAAAGTGTTTAAACTCTGACTTGAATGGGATGACTTAAGGGATTAGAATTAACTGTGTGCTGAAGCATTTTGCTGAACCAAGACCTAAGGGGGAGAATAATGTCTTAAAACTATGGCAATTCTTCAGCTGTAAGAACACAGAAGACGCTTGCTCTGGGTACCAAGATTATATTTCTTACATGTATTTGATCTCTAGAAACAAAAGACTGCTTTAACATGGCCTATGCTGCGGTTTTTTGATATGGATAAGTCTGGTCCTTTGCAAGCTGCAAAATAACTTCTTAAGGAAAATATCTCCCCTTAGAAGTTAAGAGATAGTACATTACCTTTGATGACTACAATACTGACCACAACAATTTAACCCAGATATTTTGCAATTTGATTTAACATGTTCCCAAAGGTGTGTGCACAACAAGGCATCCTGAAATTATTTTTTGCACTTTGTTTATTATGATCAATTCTGACAGCAGCATAAGCTGAGTAACTTCATCACTTGCTTGAGACTGATGCGATATAAGAGTATTTTTGGGCACAGTATAGCTCTTAATACATAGACAATAAAGTCACTCATGTTATGTACCAAGATGCATTCCTGTATGTTGCCACTGAATTTGTTAATATTCTGTACTTAAACAATGCACATATACATGGAATAGGCCTTTAATAAGTTTGAATCAGTCCTCGAGGCTGGGCTGTGATGTTTTGGTGGGGTAACATCGGCAAATGTGCTTACTCCTCCCCAACCATTCACCACACATAACACATACATCCATGATTTTTATGACCTTACAGATTCTTCTCTCACTCATTTACGATGGTAAATGCAACTGCAGTACCAAGGAAAGAAACTGGGAAGACTGTAGCACAAATTCAGTTCTTGTAAATATTCCAGGCATTCATGTTAGGCATTAGCTGTGGCTGAAATGCGGGGATTTGGGTGGGTTTTTTTGTTTCGCTAGATTGCTCTGTTTGGGATACTTACTGAA
>NW_010972437.1:17951077-17951771 GCF_000737465.1 Haliaeetus leucocephalus | reverse complement strand
TGCCGACCGACACTCAGCCAGTCCCCGAGCGGCCAATCCCTGCCCCCCACTTCCCAGTTCCTAAACTAGATGGGACGTCCCATGGTATGGAATACACTGTTGGCCAGTTTGGGTCAGGTGCCCTGGCTGGGCATGAGAAGCTGAAAAATCCTTGACTACAGTCTAAACACTACTGAGCAACGACTGAAAACATCAGTGTTATCAACATTCTTCACATACTGAACTCAAAGCATAGCACTGTACCAGCTACTGGGAAGACAGTTAGCTCTATCCCAGCTGAAACCAGGACACATGGCCATGAAAGAAATGCCTTTACTCTGGATCTGGGAGAACACTCTTGCCAGTTACAGTCCATCAGTTTAAGGGTGACATGTAGAGTCCTGCTTTTGAGAGAGAGAGTGGTAAGGGGAGCATTTTCTTCCCACCCAACTTTCCTGTGCTTTTTGTGCTCTGTAGTAAAGGCAAGTTGGATTCCACAGCCTACTGTCTTTCTGCTACAATCTCTTCATGGTCCCATTATCAGCAATTAATTAATTCAGGCCAATAATCCACTTGAAGGTCAAAATTAAACCCTAAGAGCACACAAGAGGAGCAGGCCTCGCGTATCCTGTGTCAGGCTCATAACTGTGTTGAGCTACCATGTAACTATCAGCATGCTATCTAATCTTGACTTAGGCATCAGGCAAAAGAGAAC